>NC_055966.1:34883315-34888315 GCF_018492685.1 Alosa sapidissima
GTTACTTGCCAAACCGAAACAATAAACTCCCTTACGATATGACTCTTTAGCCTACATAGCCTAGGCTTTAGCCTATTTGTTACCGTTTCATCGTGGCTTTTGCAGAGAAACAAATAGTTCGCAACAGCACACGCTGAACTTGAATGAAACATTCTTTAGAACACAGCTGATCAACCGTCTGCTTTCACTTTTGAATGAAGTTCCAGTCTTTGCGTAGTGATATGAAAGACGTGAAATAGAAGCACAAAACCCATTGTCCTTGACAGCGGTCTGTTCTTGAGAATTAGCAGAGCACTGAACGTTGGGAAGGCCCATTCAAGTGAACGGAGCATTCTGCAGCACTATGAAGAGCCTAGTAATAAACAAATAGTAAATATAAAAAGTAAATTCCACTCACTTTTGATCATGCTGACGTCGTTGGCGCCGTCACCAATGGCCAGCGTGACGGCCTTCTTATGGCGCTTGATGAGCTCCACCACTAGAGCCTTCTGCAGCGGAGTCACCCGGCAACAGATGACCGCCCGGCACGCGCATGCCGTCTCCACAAACTCATACTCCATATCGCCCTCCAGCGCGTGGGCCTGGGAGAGGAGGAGGAGGAGGAGGAGAGAGAGAGAGAGAGAGAGAGAGAGAGAGAGAGAGAGAGAGAGAGAGAGAGAGAGAGAGGACTTTAATCAAATCTGCTTTGGACTATAACTGCATTCGTGCAGAGCGAAGATGGGGGGGGGGAGAGAGAGGGGGAGGGAGAGGGAGAGAGGGAGGGAGGGAGAAAGAGAGAGAGAGGGAGGGAGGGAGAAAGAGAGAGAGAGAGAGAGAGAGAGAGGGAGCCAAGGTAAGTTGGAGAAAAAAGCAGTGAGAGACAGATAGAGAGATTGACATAGAGAGAGATGGAGAGACAGACAGAGAGATTGACATAGAGAGAGATGGAGAGACAGACAGATAGAGATTGACATAGAGAGAGATGGAGAGACAGACAGATAGAGATTGACATAGAGAGAGATGGAGAGACAGACAGATAGAGATTGACATAGAGAGAGATGGAGAGACAGACAGATAGAGATTGACATAGAGAGAGATGGAGAGACAGACAGATAGAGAGATAGACATAGAGAGAGATGGAGAGACAGACAGATAGAGAGATAGACACATACAGTACAGACAGACAGGGAGACAAGGAAGGAAAAAGGAAGAGGAAGTGATGTAGAAAGAAAACAGATACAGAAAGAGTAAAAATAGACGGTCCAGTCAGGCCCCCTGGCCTCTGTGTCCGTGACTCACCAGGCTGTGGCCGCTGATGACCAGGGCGAACTCCCCCGAGACGGACTCCAGCAGCGACGGGACACGGCCGCCACTCTCCGGCTTCTCCTTCTCCTGGGGGAGGGGCCAGCCCGCTTGGTCACCACCCCTAACACCGTTGCCAAGGGAGCAGGCCTGGGCCCAGCCTGCGGCCTCATCTCCTTTGCCTCCCTCTCTGCAGTGGGCCACCATCCTCTCCCTCGCTCGCCTGGACAGGGGAGAGATTGATGGGTTAATCAATAGATAGATAGTTTGATAGACAGAAGAGAGAGAGAGAGAGAGAGAGAGAACTAAGGCTGAACCGGTCCCATAGATCAAAACTCTCAGCACATGCCAAAGGAACACAAACAGCATACAGTCCTAAATGATATCTGTGTGAAATGCTGGGTGGGTGAAATGCAGTAGTTGAAAGAGTATGAAAGTAAATGAAAAAAGAAATGAACAGATTTCCTACACTACACAGTATGGATGGATGAGGGGATGAAGACATGAACGTAGCAAAAAAAGGATGGATGAATGGACGAGACGAAAGGATGGATGGGCCGTACCTGAGCTCTTCTCTGACGCTCTGGACCGTGTGCCCGTTGATGATGAAGATTTCAGTCATGTTATCGGTCAACATTTTACAGGAGTAACCGATGTTCACTGCAGTCTCTGTGAGAGGGAGAGAGAGAGAGAAAGAGAGAGAGATAAATATGTCATTGAAGAATGTAAACAACCCAACAAACAAACATATTCCATGAGATATGTGTGCACAGGCATCTGAGTGACTGGTCTTACCCTGCTTGTCTCCAGTGAGCACCCAGATCTTGATGTTGGCGAGGGAGAGGATAGCAATGGTCTCAGGAACACCCTCCTGAAGCTTGTCTTCTATGGCAGTGGCTCCTAGTAACTAAACACACACACACACACACACACACGCACACGCACACACACACATACACACACACATACACACACACACACACACACACACACACACACACACACACACACACAGTCATATTACTAACAAGATTTAGGCCTTGGTCCAGGCCCTGGATTTAGACCATAAATTCTTAATGACTCTATACAAAAGGAACCAAACTGAACACTTCTCCAGTGGATGGCTTATTAGTGGCCACGCAGAATGGATAACAACTGCTCATGAAAAAACAAACCATGGAAGGGCCCATTGATGGTCTACTTGAGTAATTACATGCTCTTGTTTTATCTCCTTTTTCAATATTGTGAAGAGCAAATGTGTAGCCTACAGTAGGCTACAATCATTTTGGCAGTGATGGACTGTTTAACACGGAGCCTGACTTATTCTAATTACTAGGCTACTTTGGATGTACGCAGTCTATCTTACTTTTATTCTTAAATAAATGGTTGACCCACCTCCTCACATACAATGTTTATAAATATTAGTGTGCAGAGTGAGCGCTACAGCTAAGTTATGCTGTTTGAACGGAATATAATATCAGACGGCAGTAGGAGACGAATCAGCACCTTCAAGGTGGCCTGTCGCTCTAGACAGGGGCACGAAAGCCCAACAAGCGCTGGGAGAGGCGTATGCACAGAATAGCAGGATCTTAGTGCGTTCTGGTCATATCTGTTTAAGCCCCTGCGGTCTGATTGGTGAATAGGCAATATTGTAAAAATATAATATACCGGTATATATCATTGATATAGATATTTATAATATATATATATAAAAAAATCAGACTAGCAGAATAATCTGGCGGGGCAACTAATCTTGCTGGCGGGCCGTTGCCGACCCGTGCACTATGATAAAACTTGTGAACATGACCCTGTTTTGAAACCCAAACACACACATATAAACACACACCATCATGTCCTGTTCAATCTGCTCGTAGGCGGCAGCTAACCGGTCCTCTCTGCAGTCCGCTGCTTTTCCAGCGCCACGGTAACGCTCTGACCACTCCTCCCATTCCTCCTCCGTCAGGTCCCGGTAAGCCAGGGCCAGCGTGCGCAGTCCGTCAGACGCATACTCCTGCACACACACACACACACACACACACACGTCAGACGCATACTCCTACACCACACACACACACACACACGTCAGACGCATACTCCTGCACACACACACACGTCAGACGCATACTCCTACACACACACCACACACACACACACACACGTCAGACACATACTCCTACACACACACACACCACACACACACACACGTCAGACGCATACTCCTGCACACACACACACACACACGTCAGACGCATACTCCTGCACACACACACACACACCACACACACACGTCAGACGCATACTCCTGCACACACACACACCACATATACACACACACACACGTCAGACGCATACTCCTGCACACACACACACCAGACACACACACACACGTCAGACGCATACTCCTGCACACACACACACCAGACACACACACACACGTCAGACGCATACTCCTGCACACACACACACCAGACACACACACACGTCAGACGCATACTCCTGCACACACACACACACACACACACACACACTCACACACACGTCAGACGCATACTCCTGCACACACACACCAGACACACACACACGTCAGACGCATACTCCTGCACACACACACACACACGTCAGACGCATACTCCTACACACACACACACACACGTCAGACGCATACTCCTACACACACACACACACACACGTCAGACGCATACTCCTACACACACACACCACACACACACACACATATACATACACACACACACCAGACACACACACACACACGTCAGACGCATACTCCTACACCACACACACACACACGTCAGACGCATACTCCTACACACACACACACCACACACACACACATACCACACACACACACACATATACATACACACACACACCAGACACACACACACACACGTCAGACACATACTCCTACACCACACACACACACACACACACGTCAGACGCATACTCCTACACCACACACACACCACATATACATACACACACACACACACACCAGACACACCACACACACGTCAGACGCATACTCCTACACACACACACACACACACACACACGTCAGACGCATACTCCTACACCACACACACACGTCAGACGCATACTCCTACACCACACACACACACACACACACACGTCAGACGCATACTCCTACACCACACACACACACACACGTCAGACGCATACTCCTACACCACACACACACCACACACGTCAGACGCATACTCCTACACCACACACACACACGTCAGACGCATACTCCTACACACACACACACACGTCAGACGCATACTCCTACACACACACACACACGTCAGACGCATACTCCTACACACACACACACCAGACACACCACATATACACACACCAGACATATACATACACACACACACCCCACATACACACACACACACCAGACACACACACACACACCCCACATATACAGTCCGTCAGACGCATACTCCTACACCACACACACACACACACACACACCCCACATATACACACACACACACCACATATACATACACACACACACACACACACCCCACATATACATACACACACACACACACCCCACATATACATACACACACACATACACACACCCCACATATACACACACACACACACACACACACACACACACACACACACACACACCAGACACACCCCCACACACACACACCAGACACACCCCACAT
>NC_055966.1:34895815-34903315 GCF_018492685.1 Alosa sapidissima
GTGCGTGTGTTTCTAAACTCCCGTTATCCCGTTAGCAGAGTCACGACTGATGGAGAGTGTGTGTGTGTGTGTGTATGTGTATGTGTGTGTGCAAGCGTGCGAGTGTGTGTGTGTGTGTGTGTGTGTGTGTGTGTGTGTGTGTATGTGTATGTGTGTGTGCAAGCGTGCGAGTGTGTGTGTGTGTGTGTGTGTGTGTGTGTGTGTGTGTGTGTGTGTGTGTGTGTGTGTTCTCCCAGTTCCTCTTTCTGCTCCACACACACCTGTTCTCTTTTTCTGGCTATTTCTGTTTCAGTGATTTTCTTAACTCCTGTTATTATACGGCTCTTCACAATGCTAGTAGAACGCTCCATTGACTTGAATGGGATTTCCCAACGTTCTACGGTAAAATAAATTCATGTAATTACCGCTGCAAACTTATAATTACCGCTGTCAATGGCAACGGGTTTTGTGCTGCTGATCATATCACTCCGCAAGTATTCCGGTCACTTCTTGCATTGGAACTTCATTCACAAGTGAAAGCAGACGGTTGATCAGCTGTGTTCTAAAGAATGTTTGATTCAAGTTCAGCGTGTGTTGCGAACTATTTGTTTCTCAGCAAAAGCCACGACGAAACGGTAACAAATAAGTGTAAAGAGACATATCGTGGAGTTTATTTTTTCGTTTTGGCAAGTAGCCGTATAATAAGCGGGATAATGTATAGAACGCCGGTCATTATTGGGAAAATAAGTCCCTCCGCTGGCGCGTCGGGGTCCAGTTCGCCCTGTCAGGACTTATTTTCCCCATAATGACCGGCGTTCTATACATTATCCCTTACTTATCCTCAAGCAGAGTCACGACTGATGGAGAGTGTGTGTGTGTGTGTTTCTAAACTCCCGTTATCCCGTTAGCAGAGTCACGACTGATAGAGAGTGTGTGTGTGTGTGTTTCTAAACTCCCGTTATCCCGTTAGCAGAGTCACGACTGATGGAGAGTGTGTGTGTGTGTGTTTCTAAACTCCCGTTATCCCGTTAGCAGAGTCACGACTGATGGAGAGTGTGTGTGTGTGTGTTTCTAAACTCCCGTTATCCCGTTAGCAGAGTCACGACTGATGGAGAGTGTGTGTGTGTGTGTTTCTAAACTCCCGTTATCCCGTTAGCAGAGTCACGACTGATGGAGAGTGTGTGTGTGTGTGTTTCTAAACTCCCGTTATCCCGTTAGCAGAGTCACGACTGATGGAGAGTGTGTGTGTGTGTGTTTCTAAACTCCCGTTATCCCGTTAGCAGAGTCACGACTGATGGAGAGAGCTCAAGAGTGAAGAGTGCTGTGCACCGATGCACATGCAGCTGCGTCTGTAGTGTGTGTGTGTGTGTGTGTGTGTGTGTGTGTGTGTATCTGTGTTTGTGTGTATGTGTGTTTCTGTAACCTATTTACTTCACATGAAGCGAACACGGTAAACTCAAAGAGAGCGGCCTTTCAGGAAAGAAATGTAGCTGTGATCTATTAGCATTTCTCACACCTCCATTCAGTCCAGTCCAAACAGGGTTTTAAAAATGGCCACATAGGAAATGAGCGTGTGAATAGTACATTTACTTTGTTTCAGGTCAGAAACTGACAACTGTATGTGACATCAGTAATGTATTGTGTATCATTTGTGTGTGTGTGTGTGTGTGTGTGTGTGTGTGAGTGTGTGTGTGTGTGAGTGTGTGTGTGTGTGTGTGTGTGGGTGTGTGTGAGTGTGTGTGTGTGTGTGTGTGTGTGTGTGTGTGTGTGTGTGTGAGTGTGTGTGAGTGTGTGTGTGTGTGAGTGTGTGTGTGAGTGTGTGTGTGTGTGTGTGTGTTGTGTTGTGTTGTTTACCTATGACGGACATCCTCTTGCGGATGTTGTTGAAGTCGAGGATGGCGAGGAGTGTGTATGTGACGGGTCGGCCCATCTCGTGCACGGTGATGGTGCCTGGCGTGCGAGAGCGGAATACGAAACCAAAGTTCCGAGCAGCGGTCACCAGAGCGCCCTCGTCCGGAGATTGAGCCTTATAAACCAACGCCCCTACAGACACAGAGAGAGAGAGAGAACACACACACACACACGCACGCACACACACACACACACACACACATTGAGCCGTATAAACCAACGCCTCTACAGACAGAGAGAGAGAGAGACAAAGAGAGAGAGGGGAGGGCAGAGAGAAGGACAGAGGAAGGCAGATAGTGTAGAAAACAGATAGGGAGGGAGAGAACGAGGGAGAGAGCGAGGGAGAGAGCGAGGGAGCGAGGGAGGGAGGGAGGGAGAGAGGGCTGGAGAGACAGAAGGAAGGACAAATGGACAAAGGCACAAACAGATTTGAATGAATTAATGCAGTGGAGATGATTTCTCTTTTCTCCCTCTCTCTTTTGCCCTCTCCTCTCTCTTTTGCCCTCTCCTCTCTCTTTTGCCCTCTCCTCCCTCTCTCTTTTGCCCTCTCCTCCCTCTCTCTTTTGCCCTCTCCTTTTGCCCTCTCCTCCCTCTCTCTTTTGCCCTCTCCTTTTGCCCTCTCCTCCCTCTCTCTCTGTCTGAATATGTGTATAACAAGCTGGTCAATTAACCACCAAGCTGGTCAATTAACCAACCCCCAGTACTCACCCTCTCTCTCCAACCCCCCCCGCCCCCAGTACTCACCCTCTCTCTCCACCCCCCCCCCCCCCCCCAGTACTCACCCTCTCTCTCCACCCCCCCCCCCCCCCCCCCCCCAGTACTCACCCTCTCTCTTCTCCTCACTCATGACGGTGTGGCACAGGGAGAGCAGCCTGTAGAACTCGTGAGCGGCCGGCTCGCCCGTCTTCACAGCCTCCAGCAGAGAGGCGTCATAGAAACACAGACCCCCGTCAGCCAGCGGGTTCCACACGGAGAAGTCCAGGGGCTGCGGCCTCTGTTGGGGGGGGGGGGGGGGGGGGGGGGTGTAGAGAGAGAGAGAGAGAGTATGGAGTCAGGAGGGAAGGGTTGACAGAGAGAGAGAGAGAGAGAGAGAAGGAAAAGAATAAGTAAGAGAGTGATGAGTTTCTCTTAGTGGTTTACACAACAGCAAGTGCCTTTCTCAAAATAATTTGTGCAAACTGCACCACACAGGAGTTTATGTCTCTAAAGAAAATATGTATTATACCAATCAACATGTTAGTGGTATCAGAATGAAAATATGTATTATACCAATCAACATGTCAGTGGTATCAGCATGAAAAGCTCCTGTGTCACTGTTATGAACAAGGAAGTCAAAATACTCAGCCATGATGTCAGTAAACAGTTTACTCTTATGAAAATGCACAAGGCTGTATTTTGTCCTGTCTAGCATATATCAATTCCAACAGTAAACAGTTACACATTACTGCATGTGTAGATTGCATGAGATCAGACAGGATTCTTGTGTACAGTATTGTATACTTTTACAGTACTGCATGAGATCCGACAGGATTCTTGTGTACAGTATTGTGTACTTTTACAGTACTGCATGAGATCAGACGGGATTCATATGTATTGTGTACTTTTACAGTACTGCATGAGATCAGACAGGAGTCATATGTATTGTGTACTTTTACAGTACTGCATGAGATCAGACAGGAGTCATATGTATTGTATACTTTTACAGTACTGCATGTACCACAGTTTATTGCCTGACCATGTCATACAGGAAAGAAAGACCAGACAGTTTTACAGTACAGCAACTCTTTCCAAAAGTATTGTAATCGAAATGTCAAACTTATACTTGACAGATTACATATGACAACTGATTCAACACTTGCATTGAAGGTCATGATGCAAGCATTGAACTAATGCCTACATGTTTTGGGGGGGAGGACATTAAAGAACTGTATAACGTGACTAACAATTGATACTGTAAAAACAGCAGACATTTGTACACAAGCAATTGCATGGATGTGTGAAAGCATTTCCTGTTTGTTCGAAGTAATGAGAAATTACTTGTATTATGTGCACATCTGACTAGAATCTCAAATAAATTTTCAAAACTACATGTACTGTACTAGTTCAACTTCCACATCATCTAGTCACTAGAACTAGTAGTTTTGAGTTGATTTCAATTTCAATTTGAGAAATGCACCAAGGAAACACTGTAAGAACTCTGCATGTGTTAAATGTCTGCGGGCCATCACAAAAAAGCAGGTATGAAAAGAGCACCTCTCACCTTGCCCTGGGCGCCAACAGGATCAACATCACCTGAGGAAATAGTACACACACACACACACACACACACACACACACACACACACAGTCAAGAAGGGGGACTATTAGTTGTATGGGATTATGTGTGACTCATGATATTGGCAGACTCTTCTGGAGCACTGTAGACTGGACTCCAAGGAAAAGTGGCCAAACTGCCCTGTGTAAACCACTATATCACACAAGGAAAAGTGGCCAAACTGCCCTGTGTAAACCACTATATCACACAAGGAAAAGTGTCAAAACTGCCCTGTGTAAACCACTATATCACACAAGGAAAAGTGTCAAAACTGCCCTGTGTAAACCACTATATCACACAAGGAAAAGTGTCAAAACTGCCCTGTGTAAACCACTATATCACACAAGGAAAAGTGTCAAAACTGCCCTGTGTAAACCACTATATCACACAAGGAAAAGTGGCCAAACTGCCCTGTGTAAACCACTATATCACACATCTATAGCAATGCCACCATTAGTGAGGAGATCATTACCTTCTGAGTAAAACCTCGCCTGCAGGTTCTTCCAATTACAGTTTTTCTCAGTCGCTTTGGTGCTTTTCTCAGATAACTCATAACTTATAGTTCAACCTCCACAGCATTTAGTCATTTGTGCACATCATAGTAGCAATTTCTCTTTCCTCTGAACAAATTGCAAATGCTTTTGGACATGTTTTAGTTGCTTTCGTACAATTCTCTGCTGTTTTATAACACGAAACGTACATATTCAGTGTCTTGTACTCACTCCCCTAACTACAGCAATTTTTTGCATTGGAAAACACTGAGAGAATAAACTGTCATAATGAAAACATGACAAAGCCATTTGACTATCTTGTTCATAAACGATGGTGTCAAGACTTCTCATTTTGATGACACTGGCAGTTTCATTGACATGAAGACTTGCTTTTGAGGAATGGACTATCCATTTTGAGCAAGTGACATGCTTTTGCAGGTTATCCACTAGGTTTTGCAGTTTGCACTAATTGTTACTAATGCACTAACTGCTGTGCAAATGTTAATAGTGATGTGAGAAAAGCACCAAAGCGACTGAGAAAAACTGTAAGCACAAAAGTGTGTGTGAGTATGTGTGAGTATGTGTGTGTGTGAGAGACTGTGTGTGTGTATGTGTGTATGTGTGTGTGTGTGTGTGTGTGTGTGTGTGTGTGTGTGTGTGTGTGTGTGTACCATAAGCACGGCCGTTGATGGAGCACTTGTTGAAGGTCATGATGTTCTGCGTGAGCGTGCCGGTCTTGTCGCTGAAGATGTACTCCACCTGGCCCAACTCCTCGTTGAGCGTGGTGGTACGTGCCTCTGCTGGCGTGTTGCTACGGCTACAGAACATCCGCCGGTCCCAGTTGATGAAGTAACTGTGGCCCAGCCGGATCACCTCCACACTGTGACACACACACACACATACACACACACACACACACACACACATACACACACACACACACACACAAGGAGAGAGAGGGAATAGGAGAAGGACAGAGAGATGCTTTACAAATCCATTTTATTTGCAAATCAATAAACATATAGATGAGAGATAGAAAGCCAGATGGGTAGACACAGAGGGGATGAAAGATAGATAGATAGATAGATAGATAAATAGATAGATAGATAGATAGATAGATAGATAAGGTAGATCTGCCACCACAAACAGTTCACCCATGCAATCCCCAAAAAGCTTCCTCACATTCACATAACACGCGCCACCACCAACACCTCACACACAAACCCCAACACACACAAACCTTTGGACCCCAACACACACACAGAGTCACGCAAGGTGAGCGAAGTCAGTCTGGCTGCAGAGTTAATGTGTCACACTGGGGTCTGGTTTAGGGGCGGCTTAGTCGGGAGTTAAGTGGGTTATTCTCTGGGTCGGGAGTAAAGGGGGTTATTCTCTGGGTAAGTGACAGGGACAGAGAGAGCGAGGGGAGGAGTGGGGGGGGCAGGGGGGGCCACTTCTTACCTGCAAAGGGAGCTCTGAAAACATGGACAAACAAAACAAAAATGAGTAAATAAACAAACAAACAAGCAAAACAAACAGGGCAACACAACGAGCCAAAGAACAGCAGGTCAAAAATGGACATAAATAACTATGAATTCTACTCGCACAGACTGATAAGCCAAGTACACACACACACACACACACACACACGCACACAAACAAACAAACAAACACACATACACACACACACACACACACACACATACATTCTTTCTCTCTCTCTCTCTCTCTCACACACACACACACACACACACACACTGCTGAATCCATCCCACACAGAGTAGGGGGAAGCTGCTCATTGATGCTGCATCATAGCAGATCACAGCCAGTCAGAAGTAAGGAGGGAGAACAGAGGTGACTGGGGGCCTTCATGAGAATGAAGCATTATGACCTCTTGTGTTCATTAATGCACACACACACACACACACACACACACACACGCACACACACACATACACACACGCACGCACGCACGCACACACACACACGCACACACACTGCTGATTAATTCTGAGATTCCTAATTAACGAGTGTCAGGGACAAATGAGTGCTAATTTCTGCAGGTGGCCAGACAGGTGGGTTATGAACTCTCTCTAGGGCTCCTGGACTCAGAGGAGTTCACACTCGAGTTCTCCACTTGTATGGTGGAGCACCAAGACTGAATGGGAACGTATTGAATGAAGCGTGACCAGACAAGTCTCTTCTCCTCTTTTTCTCTCCTTACTTAGTACTCAATTACACTATAACAAATTAACAACCACGCTCCCAGCTCCGGGGACAATGTGATCCCTTGTAATATAGCTGACATAATATGTAAGTCACTTTGGTCAAGAAGTGTCTGCTAAATGTAATGTAATGTAATGTAATCCATCTGAATATCTTACATATATCTGTACAGATTGTCTCTCTCTCTCTCTCCCTCTCTCTCCTCTCTCTGTAAATCAAATTAGACCCAGGATTGTTTTCATTGATAAGATCGAGTGCAATGTAGGGATATCCGTGTGTCCGGAGTTGTGTGTGCTACGTCAGCTGCGTGTGTGTGTGTGTGTACCTGACGTAGAGGGAGATGGGCACCACGGTGTTGAGGATGATGACGTAGGACCAGAAGGACAGGAAGGCCGAGAGCAGGAAGCCATTGACCGGCGGGTCCCAGGGCAGGAAGCTCTGGAACAAGGTGCCCACCTCCCGCTCCCACACAGCGTTGCCCACGGCCAGAATCACCCCCATACACACCAGGAAGCCAAAGATCTGACCGGGACAGAGAGAGGGGTGTGTTAGTGAATGATGGTGTGTGTGTGTGTGTGT
>NC_055966.1:34913315-34988315 GCF_018492685.1 Alosa sapidissima
GGTACTGTAAGGTCTGAGAGGTCAGGGGTCAACACAGAGGACATTACTAGCTTGTTAGGCCTTGTTAGGTACTGTAAGGTCGGAGAGGTCAAGGGTCAACACAGAGGACATTACTAGCTTGTTAGGCCTTGTTAGGTACTGTAAGGTCGGAGAGGCTGAAGTCTACCAGTCTACCATCTAGCCTTGCAGATGTGGAGCAGTGGCAGCATCCCTGCGTGGGTTCCATTCCTGAATTCGTCATTGCAAAACCAGCTTTGTTTGCTAAATCCCACTCACTCACTCATTCAACAATGTTACACACTGCCTGTAGGATGCTGAACACAGGGGAAGGTCCAAAGCATGAAATGGCATGACCTTGACGTATAGTTTTCTGGGCTGTGTCCAAGTCCAATTCAGCACAACTACGACCATGATCTTGCCTGAACATCAGTTCCGTGTCTCTGGCAGTGTTATACTATGCCAGTGCAGATCAAAGATGCTACCTCGGAATTTCCGATACAGGAAAACCCCTTCCTCCTTAGCCCGACAGGAAGTGCAACATGACCTGGTGTGAGTTCCCCTCCGGGGGTCAATTTCAGTAGTGGGGCTGCAGACAGCTGCACGTGTGTGTATGTGTGTGTGTGTGTGTGTGTGTGAGTGTGTGTGTGTGTGTGTGAGCGTCTGGGGTTGCAGCCAAGAGAAGAGCACACAGATAACCACAGGGGCAGACAATAGACACCCCGCTGTGTCCAACGGCACCACACACACTTTCATTTCTCTAGAACGAGAGTTTTCACTAGACACGACACTAGCAGATGTGCAAACCCTCCAACGTTTAAGCTTACCTGTCAAATCTGCTCCCATGCAGAAACACACTTCTTTATCTCTGTCTTTCCTTACATATAAGCCACTCTTTCAGGGTGTATATGTCCCTTCCTCCTCTTAGGGGATGAAAATAATGCTAAAGCCATTACTAAGTCAAATCTGTACACACACACACACACACACCTCTAACCCTTATTTTTCAAACAACCATGACACTCCAAAATGTGTCCTCCAAAACGAGGACAATAAAAACAAAAACTGTGGTCCATTTTCTTGTCCATCTCTCCCTGTCTCTGTGGTGCTTGGCTTGCTCCCTGCCTCTGCATCACTCCTCTGGAGTCTCAGGAAGTCGGGGAGCTGCAGACGGTACTCCCTGCTAATGTAATATGGATGAGAGTTTTTTAAAGATGAACTGACTGACCTGGTTATGGTCTGGCTTGTGCCAGAACGAAGCGCACAAGAGTGAAGCAAGTGCACACAGGAAAAAACACACACACACACACACACCTCTATTCAAATGTCAAAATCATACAGGAAACACAACAGGCCAGTGTACTGGTGAGCCCTGTGTGAGCTTCTTAAGGGCATTACATAAACCGCACAAAAGGACACACACACACACACACACACACACACACACACACACACACACACACACACACACACACACACACACACACACACACACACACACACACACACACAGCTGAGGACAGGAAACCACTGTGAGCAGAACAGAGACTGACACCAATACAAACTATTCTTGTCACATGCTCAAACACACACTTTCCAAAACTTCCCACACTTATAGCAAACGCATCCCCAACATACAGTAACACAGCAATAATAACGGCCAGACCCACATCTCTATCTCCTAGCTCTATTTGCACACACACACACACACACACACACACACACACACACACACACACGCACGCACACACGCACAGACACACACACACACACGCACACACACACACACACACACGCACGGACACACACACACACGCACAGACACACACACGCGCACACACACACGCACGGACACACACACACACGCACGGACACACACACACGCACACACACACGTCAAGGTCTTCGTCTCTTTAATGACCTTCAGCTGGTCAGGCCAGCTGACTGCTTCACTGAGAGGGTGTGTATACCTCAACCTGCCAAGAAGCACCCCCCCCCCCCCCTCCACACACACACACACACAAACACACACACACACAAACACACACACACAAGCATTAGTATTGTGTAAATGACACTACATTGCACAGTGTACTGTACTATACTATTCCTCTAGTAGCCTTAGCCAGCTCTGTTGCTATTTACTCTTTTCTCTCATCCTGCCTTCAGGAATAGCCTACTGTACTTCCCCATCTTGTCTCATCCTTCTTTTCTTTTCCTTTCTTTTAATCCTTTCTTTCTTCCTTTCTCCCTCCCCAAGGTCAAAGCTCCCCTCCCTGCCTCTTTCTGCTTGTGTCTCTCTCTCTCTCGCTCTCTCTCTCTCTCTCTCTCTCTCTCTCTCTACGTGTGTGTGTGTGTGTGTGTGTGTGTGTGTGTGTGTGTGTGTGTGTGTGTGTGTAATCAGGTCTGATGGCATCAGGCTCCATCTTTCATCTCTCCTCTTTCCCTCCTGCCAAACCCTGCAGTGCATTAAGCTACCTGTCCACTGGCCAACAGTGACATAATGGCCAGCCCAGAGATGGATGGCCACAGAGAGAGAGAGAGAGAGAGAGAGAGAGAGAGAGAGAAGGGTAGTGCACAGAATAGATAGATAGATAGATACTTTATTGATCCTCAAGGGGAAATTCAAGAATAAAGAATAAAGAGGAAAAGAGAGAAAAAAGCAAGAGAGGGAGAGAGAGCGAGAGAGTGAGAGAGAGAGCAAGAGAGAGAGAGAAGGATCGAGCGAGAGAGAAATAGTCACCTCTATTCTATGGCCCATTAAGCACTTTTTATGGGTCTGTCCTCTCTAGCTTTGGCCAAGGACACTGGGCTGAGAGACGACGCAGCAGCAGCAGCCCCAGAAAACAACAACAACGACAACAACAACAACAACCAGCACTAAAGCGCTAAGGTAGCTGCCAGCCAACACCGCACACGCACACAACACAACACTTCAGTTTTCCAGCTTTCCAACGGCAGTGGGAATCCTAATGTGCCTTAGGAGACTCTGGCTAATTTGATTTATTCATATCCAGCCCATCTAATTTCATTAGCCACAGAACAGACGCACTACTATTTAAAGATCAACAAAGCGTGAGGAGGCATAAAATAGTAACCGGGCGAACGTCACTAGAGCATCGGCTGCGTAGCACTGGCAGGGAAAGCTGTGCATGTGCTGCGTCCGCATGTGTGTATTGATATGCAGAGGGATCGGTTTCCACCGTTCAGCCGGTGCGTTTAGTCCAATGAAATGGCTTTAGCCCGGGTCAATGCGGTGCATTAGCGAGCTCTCTGAGCCATGAAGCAAATAAATGCTGGTTAAAGACACGCAGCTGCCAGATAGATCCAGGGCATTACCCCCCTCTGACTGACCAACCAGGCTATGACTGGTCTGTTCCTCTACAGGCTGGACTGGTCTGTTCCTCTACAGGCTGGACAACCAGGCTGGTCTGTTCCTCTACAGGCTGGACAACCAGGCTGGACTGGTCTGTTCCTCTACAGGCTGGACAACCAGGCTGGTCTGTTCCTCTACAGGCTGGACAACCAGGCTGGTCTGTTCCTCTACAGGCTGGACTGGTCTGTTCCTCTACAGGCTGACCAACCAGGCTGGACTGGTCTGTTCCTCTACAGGCTGGACTGGTCTGTTCCTCTACAGGCTGGACAACCAGGCTGGACTGGTCTGTTCCTCTACAGGCTGGACTGGTCTGTTCCTCTACATACACACTTCCTCTTACATTCACGCGTACACGTGCACCCCCCCCCCCCCCCCACACACACACACATAAACACACAAGATGCTCCTTATCCGATGTAAATATTAAAAATAAAAAACATATTCTAAATCATTTCATTGTCAAATTAAAACGTAAGCCATTTTCTAAATCCATATTCTAAACATCCTGGAGAAACAGCAGCTTCTCACAAATGAGGGTCTGCAATCACTGAGACCCATGCTGCTGGAGAGTATGTGTGCACGACTGCACGTGGGGAGAGACTGAGCTGAATTTATAAGTGTCTGCCTCTATGATCTCTCCCTCTCTCTCTCTCTCCCTCTCCTTCTCTCTCTTCTTCTCTCCCTCTCTCTCTCTCCTTCTCTCTCTCTCCCTCTTTCTCTCTCTCTGTCTCTCCCTCTCTCTCTTCTTCTCTCTCTCCCCCCTGCCCACCATCTCCCACTGCCGTACCCCCCCCCCCCTCCGCTTCATTCCTCGTGCCCCCCCCCCCCACCCCACCCCCTCCGTCTCCACCCCCTCCGTCTCCACCCCAGTCCTCCTCCTCCAACCCCCGATGCTGGGTCGGCACGTGCCTGATCTTCCTGACTCATCCTCTGCCCATAACCCCCCTCACACAAGATTCCCTCCCTTCCTCTTCCTCTCTCTCTCTCTCCCTTCCTCTCTGCCTCTCTCTCTTTCTCTCTCTCTCCCTTCCTCTTTCTCTCTCTCTCTCACTCTCTCTCTCCCTCTCTCCCTCTCTTACGCCTCTCTCATTTCCCCAAGATGAAATGAATTAGCCAGAGTGTCCCTGCAGCCATCTGTTTACTAATGTATAAATACATGTGATAGGGCCATTCGTTCTGCATTCTACATTACTGTGCTGTGAATGACAACTACTACTGTATGTTTATGTTGGCAAGCCACAAATCAATACTGTGACTCACACTGATGATCCATATATATACATTAGGGCTTATCATTCTGAGGGTTGTTTTTGTGTTTGTGTGTGGGAGTGTGGGTGTGTGTGTGCGTGCACATGTGTGTGTGTATATGTGGTGTGTGTGTATGTGGTCTGTATTTGTGTGTGTGTGTGTGTGTGTGTGTGTGTGTGTGTGTATGTGTGTCTCTGTGTGTGTGTGTGTGTGTGTGAGTGTGTGTATGTGTGTCTGTGTGCATGTCTCTGTGTGTGTGTGTGTGTGTGTGTGTGTGTGTGTGTGTGTATGTGTGTGCATGTGTCTCTGTGCATGTGTCTCTCTCTGTGTGTGTGTGTGTGTGTATGTGTGTATATGTGTCTGTGTGTGTGTGTGTGTGTATGTGTGTGTGTGTGCATGTCTCTGTATGTGTGTGTGTGTATGTGTGTCTGTGTGTGTGTGTGTCTATGTATGTGTGTGCGTGTGTGTGCATGTGTCTCTGTGCATGTGTCTGTGTCTGTGTTTGTGTGTGTGTGTGTGTGTATGTGTATGTGTGTGTGTGTATGTGTGTCTGTGTGTGTGTGTGTGTCTCTGTGCATGTGCATGTGTCTGTGTGTCTGTGTGCATGTGTCTGTGTGTGTGTGTGTGTGTGTGTGTGTGTGTGTGTGTGTGTGTGTGTGTGTGTGTGCATGTGTCTGTGTGTGTGTGTGTGTGTGTGTGTGTCTGTGTGCTAACTGCCCTGTCTGCATACGAGGGGCAGAGTAGGGTGAATGTCGGGGCGTTACGCAATACCCCAGTGTGCTCTCGCAGAATGCCGGCGGTATAACCAAACACCAGAACATCGTGCCCCTCCATCCTCCTAACACATCCCCCCATCAGCGCAGACACATTCCTCTGATGCACCGCTGAGGCTGTGTGAGGCTACCAGCCTCCAGTGCCTATGGGACGCACCCCAACACATCATGACCTTGTCATCGAGTGAGCACTCGCCAGTGCCTATGGGACGCACCCCAACACATCATGACCTTGTCATCGAGTGAGCACTCGCCAGTGCCTATGGGTCGCACCCCAATACATGACCTCGTCTTCGAGTGAGCACTCGCCAACGGCGAAGAGCTAGATTTACACTCTTTGGGATGCCAATGAGCTCCATATGATACCAGAGCTGAGATGTGAGAAAATTACATATTTTGACCCCACCACAATCAGACCACACCACATAAACCACGAGCATACAAAAGCAGCATGCGCAGTGAACAGTTAGGCTGCAAAACACACTGCACAATAAACTACACAGTGAACAGTTAGGCTGCAAAACACACTGCACAATAAACTACACAGTGAACAGTTCGGCTGCAAGACACACTGCACAATAAACCCCACAAGGTCAATGAGCAAAAAGTGCTGGTAATACCCACCTATCAACCACATGACACTACGATACAACGATAAAACTTCCCATTACAGCCGATAATAAACGGCCTCTCAGATAGCAATCCATATTCAGTTCCATTAGGGTGCATATTCTGGAGACACAGCTTAAAGTATCCCAATAATAGCAAACGCAATGAAGTGTCACACTTTATCATCAACAGTGGTGCCATAATGATATCAAATGGGCACAACTCTCAGCGACCCACGGTGTGCTAGTGCACTAGCCCACCGCCTGGGTCTGCTTAGCTTAGCAGCTCCAGCCGGAGCAGTGGCACTGCTGCACGTGACAAGCTTTCTCGTTTTCCCCATAAGAGCTTTTTGTCCCCAAGCTCACTTCAGGACGCTGCAGAACAGCTAACAACACTGTGGGCATTTTGAGCAGCCAGAGGCAGCAGAAAGTGCATGCACACATCTACAAAAAACTAAACAAGTACCTGATGAAAACCTCTGGTCGAAACGTTGTAGCCTAATAAAACACTCTGGGAGCTATCTCGTGTAGCCTAATGAAACACTCTGGGAGCTATCTCGTGTAGCCTAATGAAACACTCTGGGAGCTATCTCGTGTAGCCTAATAAAACACTCTGGGAGCTATCTCGTGTAGCCTAATGAAACACTCTGGGAGCTATCTCGTGTAGCCTAATGAAACACTCTGGGAGGTATCTCTTTATTTTTTAGCATACAGAAATAACCACGAGATGAGCCTGAGCTAACAATGTCAACAACCCCCTTCCCTCCCCAGCACACACACACAAATTCACATGTTCATATGTGGCCATAGACCATGTAGCCATGTAGAGCATTGTCTGGTGTATGCATGTCTGGTGTATGCATGTCTGGTGTCTGATATATGCATGTATGGTGTATGTACTGTATGTATGGTGTATGCATGTCTGGTGTATGCATGTCTGGTGTCTGGTGTCTGCATGTATGATGTATGCATGTCTGCTGTCTGATGTATGCATGTATGGTGTATGTATGTATGGTGTATGCATGTCTGGTGTATGCATGTATGGTGTCTGGTGTATGCATGTCTGGTGTCTGGTGTATGCATGTATGGTGTATGCATGTATGGTGTCTGGTGTATGCATATGGTGTATGCATGTATGGTGTCTGCATGTCTGGTGTATGCATGTATGGTGTATGCATGTAATGTATGGTGTATGGTGTATTCATGTATGATGTATGGTGTATTCATGTATGGTGTATGGTGTATTCATGTATGGTGTATGCATGTATGGTGTATGCATGTATGGTGTATTCATGTATGGTGTATGGCGCATGGTGTATGGTGTATGCATGTATGGTGTATAGTGTATTCATGTATGGTGTATTCATGTATGGTGTCTGCATGTATGGTGTATGTATGTACTGTATAGTGTATGCATGTCTGGTGTATGCATGTATGGTGTATTCATGTCATGTGATAAGACTGTAACAATCACTCTATGACTCCAACAATGAATAATTTGAGAAATATTACTGTAAAAAAGTGAGCCTGTATTTGTTCTCTTCCTCTAGACGGATGCATAGCAGGAACCTACTGTACCTGCAAATGGTATTCAAAAAGAAAACAAAATTGTTAGCTTAATCAATCTTCTGACAAGACACTGCCAACGCAAAAGCACTCAGCTCAGCTCTCCCTGAATGCCTGCACGTCTTTCATTCATCACAGGAAACTGTGCGTTTTGACAGGCCTTCTGAAAAGAGGCCCAAAATAAACAAATAAATAAAAAAACAGAGCAAGACCGTCTGCAAGAACATATCTGCATAAAACATGAAATATATTGAGAAATGGCCTGGAGTGTGAGAGGAGGCGGGAGGAGCCGCCGCAGCAGAGCGGAGATGGATGCCAAGCGAGCCAGCGAAGCGCTACGCCGTACGCCATACACCATACATCAGCAACTAATGTGCTTTTCATTTAGCTTAATGCATGCTTTTAGCAAGCTGTGCTACAGTACTCTGGCAACCCCACGCTTTTAGCAAGCTGTGCTAAAGTACTCTGGCAACCCCACGCTTTTAGCAAGCTATGCTACAGTACTCTGGCAACCCCTGGCAATAATGTGGGTCAGCTGGGATTTGAGAGGCCCTGCGAGACCTGACCCATATCAGGGGTGTCGGAGAGCAGGGTGCATGTAGGCAGAGGGAAAGGCCGGAGAGAGCCAGTGCGTGACCATAAGTAACCTCTGTCCACAAAACGGATGGACTAGGGGTCAAACAGTGGAATCACTGCGTGGAATACTGTGGAATACTGGCCCAGCCTGCAGAAGTGTTTCATACTACATACATCTCTCCGGATTTTAAGATTTGAATATGATATTCAAGAGTTATGAACAGAATAAAGAGGCAATTGACTGGGAATGGCCCCAGTTTGCAAACTGTGTCAGAGATAGTTATGAAAACAAAGAGACCCACTCACACACACACACACACGGTGACAAGACCTCAATCTTCAGCGGATCTGGTTAGCTGCCGAGCAAGCAGAGCTGCCATGGCGATTGGCGCCAAAGAGATTGATTAACGACGTTGCGGATGGGAGTGAGGGGGGGGGGGGCGGGGGGTAATATGGCTCATCTCCTGTCCTAACTTCTTTTTCTCGGAGGACGTTTGGGAACACTGACGTCAACCAAAAGGACCCAGACACAAGCCTTGCTCTGCGTCTGCCTTCGCTCACCAGCCTGTCATACAGCATTACCAGCAGCTTCCCAAGGACCGTCCTCCACTCTACCCTGGCCTGGCACGGAGGAGACGTTTTATGGGGTTTTAATGATTTATTCAGTGTGCCAGGGAAAACAAGCACAACAGAGATAAACAAACACTCACAGACATGAAAACACACACACACACACACATACACACACACACTCACACACATACACACACACACCTGAATAAACAAACACTCACAGGCATACAAACACTGCTCCTGAATAGCATTTAATAAAATAAAAAAAAAGGAGACTGCCAGAATCCATTAGGCAAATGGCGCTAAAAAAGTGGATACGCTTGACCTTGAAATGTTTCTCATCATTTAGTTGATTCACTGGGTCATTCCAGAAAAAGAGATGAGAGAGAGAGAAGTCTTCTCTGACCTACTGGCACAAATGAAGGTTATGTATGCGCCCCCATAAACAAGCCTCAACTGAGCAGCAGGCATTTCTGACAGCCACGGTCTTCGGAGGATCTACAAACTTCTCAGAGAGGAACCGCACGCCGACCAGGCAGAACACAAACTGAACACAGCCTTCAGCCACCGTGCAGCAAAGATCATGAAAATCTTATACCAAAACCACTAGAACCACCATCAAACCATCACCACCACCATCCCGGACGGGCCCTTTCCCACGCAACTTTCTTTGTGGGCAGCCGTGGCCCACTGGTTAGCACTCTGGACTTGTAACCGGAGGGTTGCCGGTTCGAGCCCTGACCAGTGGGCCGCGGTTGAAGTGCCCTTGAGCAAGGCACCTCACTGCTCCCCGAGCGCCGCCGTTGTAGCAGGCAGCTCACTGCGCCAGGATTAGTGTGTGCTTCACCTCACTGTGTGCTGTTTGTGTTTCACTAATTCACCAATTGGGTTAAATGCAGAGACCAAATTTCCCTCACGGGATCAAAAAAGTATATATACTTAAATAAGAGGCTTTACCCAGAAAATGCTCTGTATTTGGATGCCCTGTGTGATCACATGACAGAAACAAATGGAAGATTCTAAAAAAATATGACACAAGCAAAAGCTGCGAAGAATATGGGAAAAAAAGCAAGCCCTCTTTAGAGAGGGCAGCAGGATTCCCTCTCTGCTCCCTTGGGTGGCATTACTGGGTCTCCCACAGCTCAGCAAAATTCAGCTCAGCAGAACATTCAGCACCCAGGAGAGCGCAGGCTAGCCTTAGCCATGACGCAGCAACACTAACAGAGAGAGAGAGAGAGAGAGAGAGAAACGGCACCCGCTCAAAGTGACTTTCTCCCATTTAAGTGCACTTTGGCAAACATGCACGCACAAATACACAGACACACGCACGCACATACAAATGCAAGCATACACAAAGTCGCACACCATCAGCCCCGCTGGTGAGGTAAACTGGGTGAGTGAGTGAGGAGAGTGGTAGTGCCAGGATGAGAGGTCTGGCACAGCGACAGGGAGGTGAAAATGACTTGGCATGACTGACTGAACAGGCACAGGCTGGGAATGGATGATTAGGCTCTGGAGTGACACATGAAGGTGCAAGGAGATCAGTGAGATCAGCAAGACAAAAGTGCACACACACACACACACACACAAATATGCACTTTGTGGTGGGGACATTTCAAAACATTAAAGGTCACTTAAGGAGGAGAGTAGGGACACAGAATGCTGTCACACACACACACTGCATATGGTGCATTTGATGTGACTGACGTGAGAGAGGAGGGTCATAAAGGAAGGCCAGGGGGAATGAGTATGACAGCAGATGAAGAGTGCACAGATTTTTATTGACAAAACATGAATCATTTTAATGGGGGGAACACTGAGAAGGCTTGAAGACAGATTTTATACATTAGGAATTGTTCTTATAGCTAATACATTTTAATTATAGGCTATTTATGTCAGCATTAAAAAGCCCACGTCGATATGTCAAAAGGATTGAGTTTTAGACCAAAGTTTAAAAACACACATTTCGGTACCTTTGCCTTTTCTTTTCTTTTTACCGCCGACGACTTGGTTCTGTTTCTTCCGCTGAAGTGGAAGAACGATAGGGAACCACTTGTCAGGAATGTCTTTAGGAACCGTCATGTTGATTGGCTGTGGAGTTGTTCCTCTAAAAGTTTCCGTTACATTTCGTTTGTTTTGACAGATCCTCCTGATCCGCCAAACCGGCAGAAACAGACTCGTGCAGGTCGAGATGTCCACGAGAAATGACGGCACCACAGCTGCTGCACAGCGCGTCTGCCGGGCACCACGACATTAATTCAATTTCATCTCGTTGCCACTCTCCTGCCGGCTATTTCTGCCGCAGACCGTTTAGGTCACTAGGTCTGAGGTAGTCCTGAAGACGTTCTCATCCCTCGGGGTTTACATTGCGCTGACTGTATCAATTACAAACGCGTTTGATCCATATCGGATTACTTGACGACTGAGTTTCAAAAAACGCATTATAGCACAATACGTAAGTTATAAAAAGCATCTGAATCAATGATAACGAAATTATATTACCGATCGAACACGTTATCATATATTTCAGTAAGTTTCAGCTCTGACGTTTATCAAACAAATTCGAGAAAACTATCTTGGCATGGCCCATTAAACTGTAACAGAACACCTTGCAGCATCACTCATGGGTCTCCTCTGGATATTCTACGCAGACTGTCATACTATCCATATCAAACACTCTCTCTTACTTCGCATCAAACAGAGCTCCACCACTCCAACTTTGATGCTGTTTTTATGTGACCTAATCAGGAAGTCACACTATTGGCTGAGCAGCCAGCCAATGACAATGAGGCCCTGACGTTGCTAAGGCAACTGCCTCTGCAGGAGGAAAAAAAGGTCACTGGAGGAAAGTAACTGTCAGCCATCTTGGCTCAAGAAGTGGAGATGAGTAAACTGCTAATGTCACAGTCTCTGAGCCACAATGGCATCTGGTGTGAGTCAGTTGCACAAGCTACAACAGGTCAGTCCTAGCATGAACCAGGAGGGAGGAGCACTGCAGAAGGGGATTGGGCCGGGCAGGTGTCTGTGCACGTGCAGGAAGAGAGTGTTTGCATTGGTCTTGTGCGGCTGGGAGACACATCCAGAGAGTTAAACAGCCTCTCTGGCCAGCTGCACACACACTCACGTGCCGCCAGAGATCCTGCTGATAACACCCTTTCTGCAGTCGGTGTGGGAAACATCAATCAACTAATAGTCATGCAAACCAGGACATACATACACACATACACATACACAAATAATATAGAAATAAAAGACATAAAACTTTATTTCAAAGTTTAAATCCAACCCTTTCCATTGTTGTAACATATTATTTTGACACACAGTTTAAATCTGACCTTGGGGAACTGTGACCCTTATAAAACTAGGAATGAAACTATGCACGTTGATGTGAAGCTCTCTGTGAACTGTGGCGAGTGAATGTGTGCGACAATCTCTTCATGTGCTGTGCTGTCCCTCTCAAAAACACAGAACACCCAGCAGACCGTACTGGACGTCAAGTATTGTGTCTGTGACAGGCGCCGAGAAAAACAGAGCAAGAACACAAACCAGACCGCCTCCCACATTGACAGATGCCAGCCCTTCAACAGTGGCCGGCTTCAGTCTGGCAAGGTCAGTCACACACGCACACACACACACACACACACACACACCACACACACACACACACACACACACACACACACACACGCACCCACACCACACACACACACACACACACACACACACACACACACAAATGGACACAGGACTGCACATGTGCAATTCTAAAATGGCAAACCTTAAGTATAGACTAGACTATTCAGACCAGTCAGACTAGACTCAGGGCCTGATGTACTAAGAATTACCACCAATTTACCGCCTCTTTCTGACGTTATTTGCACCTTAATACACGGCATCTTATGTGCAAAACTGACCGCACGCGGAGGAAAGTGCATTCTGCAGGCCACTGGAGTGCAGAATGGCACACTGCACTTTTCTTATTCATGCACTTATGCATATGCATTTATGGGAAGGTCGAGGTGGAAATGGGAGTACCACGCAAAAACTGCCTCAGTCATTGCAAGCGCCTCAAGCTTTATCACCCCTAAGCACACTATGTTGATACTGTTTTAGACTTGATTTAGATTTAGTGTTATTTAGTATAATTTGTATTTAGTATATTCTTTATCTTCTACTGTCCTTATTGCTTAGTTGTGTTTTTTTATATTACATACTTGTATTACTTTTTCTGCTGTTAATGCATGTTGTTTGTGTGTGATGTCTGTATGCTATTGAGACCTTGAATTTCCCCTTGGGGATCAATAAAGTATCTATCTATCTATCTATCTAACATGGGAGAAGTGCTAATAACGATCGATTAGGTATTCCGCCATATTATATGAAAACAGCGCACGTCTGTTTTGCCATGAAATATTTCTGCCTTTTAAAAGCAGGTGTAATCCAAATTGCAGTTAAATGCATCAATTACACTTTCAGAGACAACAGACAACAGTATTCATGAGCACCAGTTTTCTTCATTGTACTATGTCAAAAGCAACCTTAACGGCTCATACACACACTTGCGTTCCGTAGCTATGCAAATGACTTGAAGTATAACCGTAATTTGATTGGCTGGTGCCGTCCGTCGATTGGCTTGATTGGCCGGTGCCGTCCGTCGGTGCAGCAACAGCTGAACTTCTCAACGCGCGCGCCGGGAGCAACGCGACGCAACGGACCCACAATTCAGTTGGGCAACGGATGACGTGAGCCCATGTAAAGTGAGCGGGATGCCACTGCAAATTGCGTTAGAGGGCGGTGACGGACTGTGATACAGAAACTGTATTGACCTTCTACTAAGGCCCGTTTCATATAGCGCGGGAATGATGCCAAAAACCTCCCTTCCTACCAACCGGTGGATCCATCAAACGTCATGTCAAACGCCTACCAGCACGTTCATTGCTTTATCATGCAATAACAAATGTGTAGCTACCTCTCCGGACGTTTTGTTTTTGGTGCATTTTGTCTGTTTGTCTAAAATCTAAGACAGTAGAAAATTATGTTTAAATAAAAAACATAATTTTCTACTGTCTTAGATTTTAGTTTCACATTGCTAGTAACACTTAACATGACCAATAGGGCTACAAATTGTGGTTAACTAGTGTCGGTAGTATATTGCGAGTAGTTGTGAACCATAGGAACTTTAATCGTAGCCTATAGCCAAATTGAAATAAATGCGAATTTATGATAGCCTAAGTCTGTCAGTTCGACTGGCGACCCACAGTTGGATAAGCAGGTTCCCCCGAGCAGTCTGCATTGCTACACTGAGGGCTTCTCTGTCTGCTGATGTTTTGCTCAAAGGTTCAGGCGGTCCACATATAGCCTTCATGCCATTTTAGCTGAAAACACTTTTCATGTGTTAGCCTACTTAATAAACGTATCTTTATTAGTGTAAACATTACAGTATTTAGGCTATGTTAATCTCGCCACTGTAAGAAATGGCCATAGGCCATACAGTAGGCCTACAGCACAGCAAAATCTATTCAAATTGCAGTCCGAGGGATATTGTCCATAAAACGTTGTTAAACTTAGCCTATAGGCTAGGATAGGCTACATAATCACATATTTGGAGATGATTTGAAGTGGGCTCATATGCTTCCATAACGTATTGATGTAAGAAAGAGAAAATGTGAAGGCCAGCCTATGGCATTTATCATATCTGGCAGATAATTGGTAGCCTAGTCCTGTTTTGCAGATGGTTATTAGGCCTACGCATAATAGTTTAAGCAACAGTAGCAATAGCTTGTCACTAATAACGACACAAATAGACTAATGAATGTTCATTAAATGAAGTTTCCTACAGTTTTCCTACATGTATTCATGTTCCAACAGAAGCCTACATGTATCCATCATGTTCCAACAGAATAAGTACATGTTGCACCAATTCTGGGCACATGTTGGATACGTGTAGGTAGGGCTGAAACGATTCATCGAGTTACTCGAATAACTCGATTACAAAAATTCCTCGAGGCAAAAACCCTGCCTCGAAGCCTCGTTAAATTCCTATGACGCGCACTATATGCGCAGGGATGTGATTGTTCCACACAGACCGTTGTTCAGGAAGCACACCACTAGCGCGTGAATCATTATACATTCTGAATTTAGCTGGCGCGATGGCGGAGTCAAGATATCCATAAATGGCAGAGAATGTCTAAAGTTTTCAAGTAAAGTTTTTGGATCATTACATACTCAAAAAGGAAAAGAACAAGCATCTGAACCTAAATATCCACTCCATGCTGTTTCATCAAGCGTCAATAAAGTAGGCTAGGCTATTTATCAATCTATCTAGCCTATCTATCATCTATCTACGTAGCCTATAGCCTACATTGATGTTGGCTGATTTTAATCACATACTGTATTTGTAGCGATGTCATGATAGTTTGTTTAGCTTTGATGTTTTTAAGTAAGTAAACTTATTCACGTTCAATTGCAAGACAGTATGCTTAAAAAAGAACCCCTCACACACATGCATGCACCCTCATCTTTCCTCACGCACCGCACACGTGCACACACACACACACAGGTTGCTAGGTTACCATAGCAAATAGGCTCACCCCAGAAATTATTTAGTTTAGTAGCCTAATGGTAAAATTATTTGTTAGTAGCCTAATGGTAGGCTATTTTTTAGTAGCCTAATGGTAAAATTATTTGTTCGTAGCCTAATGGTAAATGCTGTAGGTGTAGAAATCTACATAAAACAGATATTTATGTTGATTTCAGGTCTAGATTACAGCATGAAACTTGTTGTAGGCTACATAATACATTAAATTGCTTTCCCTCTTCTCCCTCCCAGCACTTCACAACATAGTATGGACAGCTTTGTTCGCCCAGCTAAGTCATGCACAAGAGGCTGCAATTTTACAGAGAGCATTTTGAACATTATTTAATTGATGGCACTGGCACTTAAAAACACTAAATGGGTAAATTGCAATAAATGGGCTTAGTTTTGTAGCCTAATGTTGGAGTTAGAATAAATACCTCTGTGCCAATTGCTTGATCATTTTACAGCCATGTCATTTTCATTATGCATTATGTGTTTTGGTTGTTTAAAAATGAAAAAAAAAAAAAAAAGATCCGATTAATCGATCGATAAAGTTCTAGATTAATCGATTAAAAAAGAATCGATAGCTGCAGCCCTACGTGTAGGTTCATGTAGGTATATGTAGGCTGCTTATAAAAAGGCAATTATTCTGATACATGTAAGTAAGGTGGGTGGTATGACGTTCGGATGGTCGATCGGTTGGTTGATCAGATGGACGGTCGGAAGGTTTTAGGCACGATTCCCGCGCCATAGTTTCACACCGGGTCCGTGGCGTGAACGTCATGTGTCGGTTGTGTGTCAGTTGCGTGGCGTTTTCTATGTCTTTGTTTACCAGAAGCGTGTCTGATGCGGCGCTGTGGCGGCCTCTCTGCCAATTAAAACGTCTCTTTTTCTCACGTCATTTTTCTTCTGCACTGTTTTGAATGGAATCGCTTCCAACACGCTTGCCTGTGGCGTGAAAAATAGGCGTGAGTCCTATTCCTAGCATGCACACGTTTTCAGCGCGGCTCGAGCCTCGCCTGAGACGTGTGTGTCACGCAGGCGGTGTGCACGGTCTAACCTATTAACATGGGAGCCGAAATAAAAACGGACACACTCACGCCACGCACCCGGTGTGAAACGGGCCTAAGAGCTTAATGACTCACTAGTCTAAGGTCAACTAATTGGTTGATAGAAGCAATAAACAAAGCAAACACACAAATATACATGAAACATCCACAAAATAAACACCCTGCTGTTGCCAAGCTGCACAAGATGAGGTACCTGAGGAAGGCACAGCTTATCTGACCATCTGCTGGTACTGCCCAATGCAGCACACCTCACGGAGGCCCTGCTTCACCAAAGGGAAGGTCAGAAGGAAACTGGGCCACACATACTGTACTGTTTGCACGGGTTCTAATAGTACTGTATGTGATGATTTTACTGTACTGCGAGCATTAAGACTGATGACTCATGAGTTGGATCCATTATCACAGCTAGCCTAAGTGCGCATCAGCAGTGATGTAATGACAGTCTTTAGCTTACTTTCCTTGTAGGCATGGAGGAAGACAGGCAAAGCTAAGGTCAGGCATGGAGGAAGACAGGCAAAGCTAAAGTCAGGCATGGCTCAGCTTGACCTAATGTTTATTCAGAGCACCCATCCAAATGTAGTGGCATGGTAACTGGATGGATTTGCTACACTTAACTAATCATTGTATATATCCCAAATTAATTAGTATGAAGAGAAAAAAAGTTATTTATTTAGGTCAGGTGCCGATACACGCTAATTTAGATCTCAGTTTGAGCTTTTTGAGCATGAGAATGATGAAACATATTAGATTTGTCTGTGAAAAGGTCTGGCAGTCTTTCCAGCAATGAGTACACAAAATCAACAACAAATTCTGACTGACACGAGTTCTGTTCTGTGAGTGCTCACCGTGGGTGATCCATTCCAAATCCTGAGGCACTCACCACTGGAGTCTGGCTGCTTTAAATTAGAAATCACACTAGCCATGCTGGCCTATTATAGCACGGATACCATGATGTAATAACCACAGGGCAGCCATTTCCAGAATGAGACTGTGAGAGTGTTTGAGAGTGGATGGCTAATGAGGGCCAGTATGGAGGCTCGTAAGTGTCAGGCCTTGGCTGGATTTAATTATACCAAGTCAGCTTTAGGCATGACAGGCTCCACCAAGAAAGTCAAGTGACACAATTCTCTACCTTGGGTCCTAATAGGCCTTCAAGGACCTCAAGAGAGAGAAGTTCTCACCAAGGCATAAACACTACCACAGTCCCTCTTCAGTCGCAAGCTGTGTCTGGGAGAATATTTTAGATAACTACCGTTTTGAAAGACCTGGCCTTGACTTGGGAGGATATTTTGTGAAAACCACATTGAAAGTTAGTCAATCTCAAGGTCTGCAATCACTCTGTATTTTGTTAATAACAATCACTTATATTTCATTTAGTTCAGAAAAAATGACGTTAGAGGCTGACATGCAATGCCAGATTTATGGAAAAGGCAACCACATACTGTAGGTGTGTTCAATACAACCTGACGATGACACAGTCACAGTCGCTGCAACCCGTAACTAAAGGTATTTGATTAGGAAAGTCCAGCTGTTTACACTTAGTACACGTAATCGGGTCTCTTAACCTTAAGATATCAGCTTCATGCACTGACTGTGACAAGAATGAGAAAGCAGAAATCAAAGTCTTACCTGGAGGGGGTCTCTTTCTGAACATCTCCACACCTCTGAGGTTCCACCACTCAGTCCCATGAGAGAGTCTACACACACACACACACACACACACACACACCATATCAAAAACACACACACGTGCACACACACAAACACACATACATACACACAAAAAAAAAAAACACAATCGTCAACAGGATCTCAAGGGTAAGACCAGGGACACAGACAGCTCAGTCAGGGAATTCTGGGTTATCTAATCCCTCACTCACTGTGGAGCAGAGCTACACCACAAAAGGCCCTCTGGCCACAGACACACACACACAAATACAAACACACACACACACACAAACACAAATACAAACACACACACACACACACACAAACACACACGGATGCAACAGTCTCACACAAATAACACACCAAAACTGACACACCAAAACACCTCCTACTGCTATAAAGTAGCCTACTGCATTTCAGTGGTATTTTAACAGACGGCCTGTTTGATACATGACTGTTACAGTAATGTCAGCAATGACTTTCTGAGAACCGAATGAAGAATATCATACAACTGCTTAGTTTGCAGACAGGCCATTTCCCCTCTCTGACCGAACACTGAGGAACTGGACCTTAGAGTGAACTGGGGACAAAAGAAAAGTAAAAATCCCAGCAACAGCTTGAATAGTCATTTGTCCCCAGGGCCACTGAACTGTTTAATGCCTCACTAAAGGGAAGAGGAAAGATAGACTTCTCTGCTTAGTCTGTCTGCCTCTCCACCCTCTCCATGTTTGAGTACTGACTGCCCACTACTGCTTTACTACTGTTTTACTACTGCTTTACTAATGTCCACAGCCTAATGTTTTTACTACTGTTTTACCGCTACACTGTTTTTCATGCTATATTAGCACACATGATCAATGGCTTCTGCTACAATACTGAATGGCTGTAACCCTATTACCTCAACCTGTTCTTGCACTGACATAGTTTTTTTTATAGTTTTTTATATTACCTTGTCTACATTATACTTTACTCTCCTATTTGTCTATATTATTTATGCTGGTCTCTAGACCTTATTATTGCACTGTTGCACTGTTGGACTAATGTTGGACTACTTTTTGCACCTTCACCATGACACTCACTCTCTTGAGCACCTTACCATACACACAGAACTACAGGACTACTGTTGGACTACTTTTGCACCTTCACCATGACACTCACTCTCTTGAGCACCTCACCATGCACACAGAACTACAGGCCCTGTCACTACAAGCGTCTCATGCTTTTTACATTTAATTTATATAGTATATTTAGTATTTAGTTTTGTTAGTTTTTCTTATCTCCTACTGTCTCTATTGTACAGTGGAGTTTGGTTATATGTTTATACTTTTTTTTATACTTATATTTACCATTTCTGCTGTAAGTGCATGTTGTGTGTGATGTCTGTATGCTACTGAGACCCCCTGAATTTCCCCTTGGGGATCAATAAAGTATCTATCTATCCATCTATCTATCTATCAATATGTGATGGAGGCTGTTGCTATAACTCATTAACGCTCCGCTCTTTGTCACAAAACTAGACAGCAAAACTAGCCTGCAGTCAACCTGAATAAAATAGGGTGACAGTCACAACAACATTTATTCAATCATATAAAGAAATAAATAAACAAACAAGATGTAATGTGAACGGAAGAAAAGAGGAAGAGGCAGCTCAATTAGAGTAACGAAGTGGGGAAACGGTTTTCCGCGGCCTCGCTGCCTGCTGAGGTACGGGGCACCATATTGACAGCTCTCTCTCGGGGGTCTGCTGGCCCATTGATCTCAGTCTGTCTCTCAGAGGTGACGCCAGCTCACACACACACACACACACACACACACACACACACACATACACAACTACACACACACACACACACAACCAACCACACACACACACACACACACACACACACTCAGCTGTGCATCACTTGGGTCAGGAGGAGAGGGCAATAATCACATCACATGCACATGTACACATGAGAATGGGAGTGAAAGCACCTACAGAGTAAGATTCTTGTTTTGCACTCCATATTTACCTGAATTAACTCTAAACTAAAACACTCGACTGTGAAAATAAATGCACCTCAGGCCGCCTGAACAGCACATGTGATGTGGGCACACTACATCGGTTGGATGCATAATACATCATAACAGTGGGGTGATGCTGCCTGAGCGGCTTTCCAAGCAAACAAACAATACGCCCACTTGCTTCCCCGAAATGCAACCCCTCTGCTCACAAGGCAGCGATAGACACATTGGCCCACAGCTTGCAGTTGGTCCTATGAACCATTTGAAAACAGTGCGAGGGTAGACTGCCAGCCATGATGGTTGGACAGACCAACACAGGAAGCTGGAAATGAAATGCAAGTGTAACTGCAGACCGCACAGGGAATAGATGTTAGCCTACAGCACTGATGCATTTGTTAGTGGATTGGTTGGGTATATGAATATCTAGCTGTTCTGTCTAGACAGGGAGACTGAAAAACTCATTCATTTGAATTAACCTACACATTGTGCATGCAGTTCACCTGATTCCATGCGCACACACACACACACACACACACACACACACACACACACACACACACACAGACACAGACTGTACACAGCTGAGGTACCCCAATCATTTAGAAAACAAATGAAGAAAGCCCATCCACACACCGGGAAATTGGGTACGCTGATGCACAATCGCTCAAGCTTACACAAAAGCCTCAACTCAAGGTCAAGCAGTCGCACACATACAGACAAACGCATAGCTTACACACACACACACACACACACACACTCATGATGCCCATCTCTTCTGAAACTAACACCAACCACCCACGCGTACACACATTTACACAGTCATCATTAGACACAAGAGAGCACAAAATCATGACATTCAAATCAAGACATTAATGCACATCACGCAATGTCTGTGTGAAGTACCTATAGTGATGGAACAAGGTTTTTTGATCATTGTCCACCAAATGAGACCAGAGAATCAGTTTGACTTGACTTCTTTTCATTCATTAAATCTTAGGGTTGAGGGTCAAAGCAGAAATCTTTATGAACACACATAACTTCTGCAGTATAGAAGTGGATAGAAGTAAACAAATACATAGCACGTTTTCACGCCTGCCTTGTGTCCCCCATGACTGCATAGATTTGCAAAAGGCTCAGATTCCTTGAGACAAAATGGGGGGGTATTAGCTAGATTGGCGAAAAGCACCTCTCTTGGCTGGAGACCTCTCAGGATATTTTCTTTCATTTCAAGAAGGAATTTGTGCAATTAGAGGAATTAAGTCTTGACCTCCAAATAACTTAAAAATACTTCATACGCGTATGTGGAGCTACGTCAGCACATTCATATAGCTGCATTATGGGATCTGGCGCATAGCTGCATTATGGGATCTGGCGCATATTAAAAGGAAGTGTAACATTACAAACTGAAATGTCCGCGGCTCACTTTTTCAGTCCTGGTTGGACCCCATTACGTAATCATAAACAGGGACTGTCATGTCTAAGATCAACCAGGAGGGCAAACTATGAAATTACAATGCAATTGAAAAGGTGTCTGAAATATAACTGTTGAAAGTTGGCTTTCGTTTTAGATTATGTTGATAGCACCACAGAAGCCCTACTGTAACCCATAGCCTAAATTACTCGAGGTTTGCTTAATCAAAACACCTCAAATAGCTATGACATTGTATTCATAATCAAGCAAGAGAGGCTAATTATATTGTTGAAGAATAAAGAAATTAAACTATGTGACATTAGCCATGAAGTGTTATCATTATTAAGCGCTCGAGCTGATTAGCTTGTCAGAGATTAGCGTTTACCGTTTACTTCAGACATCTTGACTAACGTTATCTAACCAATAACAAATCTTCAATAACATTCGCCAGGTGATAGGAATGATTAGTTATATGATAGTTTGCTTTACAAACACTTCTGGAAAGCTCAAATAACTGTTCCACTTCTAACGAAGGTGTATCACACCCGATGTGTAACGTTAACGCATTAAGTTAAGTATTCTAGTTGCCACTTTTGCCATCTGACGTTGTTAGCCAACGTTACGATAACATTAGCGAACATGCTGTCTTCTTCTGGTGCCAACTAGGATGATGCTGTTTGGGATTCACCAGCCCACAAGATAGTGGTGAAATGATGCTGAAAATCGCAATGCCATGACAGGTTAGATCACAGAGAGCATAATGAGATTCACTTTTTTAATGACAAACAGTTTCCCCATAATCTTTCTTTTCGAAAGACTGCCAAGCCTGACTGTCTGACCCCGGTGTTAGGTCAACGTTACTGTAGCTAACGTTAACGTTTGATATTATAAACTATTGCTGTCTAGCACTACACATGTAACGGTAATGTTAAACGACCAATTTACCTTTTCAGCATCGCATGTCAGCGCTAATGTAATATGAGGCGACCCCAGTTTGTCTTGCTTTCATTCCTTTTTTTACATTGAGCATCCTTTCGGGGTTAAGGCAACTAGGTAAATGTATCCGCAGGGGTTATCCGTTAAAAATGGCATTCTTGGGGGGTGGGTGAACACACAAGGTAGCGAACGTTCAGAACAGAGGAAGCGAGACAGGGAGGAGGGGCGGTGCTCCTACGGACATCAGCACATCTCTCATTAACGTTACTGCTTTTATAAAATCTGACTTGATATGTAGGTTACATGTGTCCTCTCTTTTCCAAACCAACACATTTTGTTATCACTTAAAACAATAACTCTTTTAGACAAAACAAAGTTTTTTGTCTGCGCATTTTGCAGTAGCCTAGGTGGGTAGGCTGGTCGAAGTCAACTATGTTTTTCTTTTTATCTTTTTTTTTTTCTTTAAAGTAATGAGCACTCACATCTACTACTATATTATACGTCTATTTAGTTGTTAGACAGCTGCGAATTCCATGTGAAGGTTGGACTCTGAATCATTAGAATGGCCATGTGCTCTCTGTTATGGTGTTCTCGTGCTCCCTCTTCTGGTATTACCTACAAATACTTCCACGCCCCTGACTTTATGTCTACAGACGGAGCCACAGCATTTAGAACATGATTAATGCTATATTTCTTTTATTTAAAACATACATAAAACGTTGTTACACTCATACTCTGTACAAGTAGAAACATAAATCAGTTTAACACATGTTTAACCTTTTTTACAAAATATAACACTATTAGCCTACACTTGTCTGTACAAGGAGAAAGTTTTTTTTTTCACACATTGTTAACTTTCACTTTCATTGGTTTCTCAGGATCCATATTCCCATCCTTTTGGTTGGACTTGAGCATATTCATGTCCATTTCAGCCATCTTATTATCAATGCAGAGGACGTCTCCATCTGCCAATGGCTCCAGTGGTGGGTGATGGATCTCAATGAAGAGGTAGTACAAGGCTGCGCCGACAAGAGCACCCAGAAATGGGGCCACAAGAGGAACCCAAAACCAACCATTGCCAGCACTAAGTGGAAAAATGGTGGTGGTGATAATAATATTAGTAACATGTAGAGGAACCTTCAAACTAAAGAGAAGACAAACATTTAACTCTAACATACAATGTGTGTGTGTGTGTGTGTGTGTGTGTGTGTGTGTGTGTGTGTGTGTGTGTGTTTGTTTGTGTGTATGTGTGTGTACAGTATGTGTGCGTGTGTGTGTGTGTGTGTGTGTGTGTGTGTATGTGTGTGTGTGTGTGTTTGTGTGCATTGTACGTGTGCATGTGTATGTGTGTGCGTGTCCATGTGTGCTTGTATCTCTTACCTGAACACCTCACTTCCCCATCCAGCCAGATAGGTGAACACTCTGGGCCCCAGGTCTCGGGCGGGGTTCAGGGGGTACCCACAGTTGGACCCCATGGAGAGGCCGATGGCCCAGATGACCAGCCCCACCATCAGAGGCTCCAGCTCTGCAGGGGCCGCACTGTTCCTCCGGTCCCCCAGAGCCAGCACACACACCAACAGCACAGCCGTGCCTATCACCTGGGACATGGAGAGCCAAGGAGAGGGTGATGATGAGAGAGAGAGAGAGAGAGGGCATGAAGGAGTGTGAGAGAGGAGGATGGAAAGGAGATGGTGAAACTTACAGTTGGTCAAAGACCAAGTAATGTACAAGACCATATGGCAGCACCAAAATAAGCGATTGAGGTCAAGGAGAATAAATGAAGTGAAGCCAATTGTTTCAGCTCTTGCTGCCTATCATTTTCGTCTCACCTGATCCATAAACCCACTCCAGATGCTGAGGTAGTCGGAGGGGTAGGTGGAGAAAATGTGTGCAGTAGAGTTTGGCCCTGTGACTGTTAAGTTCCCCTGACTGAAGTTCATAATGGCATCTGAAAAGACAAGTGAGCTTTTAATAACTTATGTCTTCCTCCTAATCATCATCATTAATATTATTGTCACCATCGCCATCATCATCAACATCATCTTCTCTCTTACTATAATAAAGAGCGTAGACAGTAGCAGCTCCGACGAAAGAGCCCAGGGTCTGGAAGACTGCGTAGAGAGGCAGTTTCCTCCATTGGAACTTCCCCATCACACACAAGCCGAAGGACACAGCTGGGTTCAGTTGAGCACCTAAATCAAAGCACACACACGCACACACACATACACAGAGAGAGAGAGAGAGAGAGAGAGAGAATATAATTTCTGTATACTTACAGTACAATTTGAATAAAGTCCAACAAATGGGAGTGTATCTAACAAAACCACATTAACACACCTCATAATGTTAACCTATGAATTATTGGCAGGGTTGGGTCAGATTACTTTGAAATGTAATCCATTACTGACTACAAATAACATGGCAATTTTTGTAATCAGTAACGTAATCAGTTGGATTACCAAACATGTAACGTAATCTGATTACTTTAGGATTACTTTTAGATTAGGCCTACTTCAATATGACCCTTAAGTAAAAGACACCACCACTGAATTGATGAAAAAATTCTCATTCTATTTTTCTCTTTATTATTTCATTACATCTAACAAATCTCTTTGCTCTGAGTAAAGCATTCCTGTGTGAATTAACTGATCTTTTCCTCCAAAAAACTTGTAGCCCCTTTGTTTTAGTGTTACCATTTACTTTGAGGTCACTAGGTCCCATTGTCTGAAAAACACCCAAAACAAATACATTTCTATAGCTATTCTCCACTTTGGGGTTGGTGTTTTGGTGGTTGAAATTTTCACCCCATCCCAAAATTGATCACTTAGTCATCATGGATGTGATCATGGATCACTATTCTCCAAACATGCACAACTCAGCTTAACCTTTATAAGGGCATACCTGAACAATGAATTTAGCTTTCGCTGGATTTTTTTTGACCCAGGGACATGGCCTGAGATTGAATGACACCATGTCCATTTCAATTATTCCTTTGGGATGTTTTTCAACCAGGGGGACCTGCTGACTTTATCAAAGTAAACGGTAACACTAAAACAAGAGGCTACATTAAGATTAGGAGGAAAAGATCAGGCAGTGTGCCGAGAGACCTGCCCCAATAGTAAATAAGTTAGTAAGTAGGCTATAGATACTTGATCCCGTGAGGGAAACCGGTCTCGAGACCACTTTTACGTGGTCTCGGTCTTGTCACAGTCTCGACCGTCTTTGGTCTTTGTCTTGTCTTGGTCTCGGATCCCTCGGTCGTGTCTTGGTCTCATTGTCTTGGTCTTGCGGTCTCAGGTCGACATCGTGGTCGGGAGATTTGCAACAAATAATGTCCATGATACAAAACATATTCGTTCCACCAGAGTTCCACTGGGGGCGATCGGCATGAGTGCAGAATGAATGGGAGTCAATGGAGCTAGACAGCTAAATTGGTCTCTTTCACCTGATTGTCGTTGACAAATCTCAGATTTGATTGTAGTTTGTATAACTTCAACATGGGTTATAGGTCAAAAGTTGAATGAACGAGTACTAATGTCCTTTTGATTTCTTACAGGTTGGGTCGTTGTTGCACATAACACGCTACCATTGTGCTAATGAATGACATCATTGACACATTTGAAAGGCTTTTTAGAACAATTAAGTGACTTTAAAAAATATAATACTCAACCAAGTGTATTTTCTTTGCCTCCCCTTTCAAATGCAATACTCAAATTACTTGAAAAAAAATTATATCCCAAGAAAAGTGGATTTTGAGGGGTACAGCTCCATAGACCTCCATGCATTCTGCACTCGTGGACGAGCGCCCTCATGTGGAACCACAGAAGGAACTGCAACCAGTTCAGAAACCGGAAGTTTTCCGAGAGTGGCAGTTCTCCCCTTATTAGACATTCTCTGATGCAACCTTAAATTATGTCGCCTTTCACGCCCTTCAAATGCAACCAATCAATGACATACATGTATTTTGTTGTGATTAAGAAACATGGCGCTCATCCAATCAAAAGACGCAAGTGTAGCCAGCGCAGCGCGAAACATTAGGTTTACGTCGTAGCTGTCAGTCTCAGTCAGACCTAGTAATAATAATGTCAGCGAATTCCGCCATCATTAAATTTGCATTCACGAAACATAAAGAAATGTGCAGTCCAGGGGCAAGAAAGAATTCTGCAAAATGCAAGTTTTGTCTCTCTCACCGAAACAGCCGGGACCACATCAACGTTCACCAGACACCTGGAGCGGAGAGGAGACACCCGTTGAGGTAAACTAGCCAGTTGGTACTGGCTCAACTCTTTATCCATACCAATCTCACATGACCAGATCATGCATGTGTTAGTATTATGTATCATGACATGCTCTTCTTACACGCGCGGTATAAATTATGTAGGGACGGATATTTTTTTGCAAGCTTCAGTTCTTTGCAGACTTACTGAAACATTTTTGGCTAAGAGTGTAACTACATGCTAAGTACAGGTAGCTAACTTATCAGTGTCTCTTGGCTACTTAAACATTAACAGTTTTCACCAACGTTAGATATTTTGGCGAATTCATTGAGTAGAAATACTATATATCAAAACCGTGTCAGTGAGCACTTTAAGGGCTGGTATCATGTGGTTTGTTTTTGATTTTGGCATAATATGGTTGCTGACACGCAATAGGAAGGATGAGCAATTTGGGTGCCTCGAAATTGCTAGGTTAGCACATGCGCATGTCATTGTTGTTTACTGTATTTTATTTAAAATGGAGTTGTTTAACTAAATAAATGTGATCATTGACATTTAAATAACATCTGCTTATCACATTGTTTTGACTTCACAGGCTTAATCTATTTCTGGCAAGGTTATAATTGTGTATCTTCAATTTCATCTACAAATTAAGTATAATTGTAATTAGTTACATATTTCCCATAGCTGTTGGAGGTGTTAGCTGTTTTATCAAGTGTAAGTATACTCTTTTGATCCCGTGAGGGAAATTTGGTCTCTGCATTTATCCCAATCCGTGAATTAGTGAAACACTGCACACAGTGAACACACAGTGAGGTGAAGCACACACTAATCCCAGCGCAGTGAGTTGCCTGTTAGGTGCCTTGCTCAAGGGCACTTCAGCCGTGGCCTACTGGTCGGGGTTCGAACCGGCAACCCTCCGGTTACAAGTCCGAAGTGCTAACCAGTAGGCCACGGCTGCCCTATCAGATGACTTTTGGACCAGTTAGTACCAGTCAGTCAGTAATATCAGTCCTCAACAGCAGACAAAGGGGATCTCAATCCTCTAATAGTGCAGTAACAGCTGTCATGCAATTGCTATACATAGTTTATCTCACCCAGTCTACGAAAACATTTACATTGAGTGAGCTCACAGTCACACACATTCATGACATGCTCTGTCTCTGCATTGTTCTGTCTGTAGTTGAAATAATACCTTCTTAAATTGAATTTAAACTGGGACTGAACCTCTTACCCCAATATGCTGCTCTTATTCAATTGATGCTGAAGTTATGGTGTAACACTAGCTCACTAGCTGTTTTTTGTTGTTGTTTTTTTTGGTCTCGGTCTTGGTCTCGTCTCAGTCTCGTCTCGACCTTGTCTTGGTCTTGACTCAGTCTGTCTTGGCCTTGGTCTCGTCTTAGTCTCGGTCTTGATACCCTCTGGTCTTGGTAGTGACTTGGTCTCGGTTTAGGCGGTCTTGACTACAAGTCTAGCACACAGTGAGGTGAAGCACACACCAACCCGGAGCAGTGAGCTGCCTGCTACAGCGGCGCTCGGGGGTTTAGTGAGGGGTTAGGTGCCTTACTCAAGGGCACTTCAGCCATGTGGGCTTCAGGATGTGGGCATGGGAGAGCAGTGCTCAACCACTTCCCCCGCCCACATTTTTTCTACTGGTCGGGGATCAAACCGGCAAGCCCGAAGCTTGTCAAATTAAAAGATAGCTAGGCTATCATAAAAAAATTATTGTAATCTGGGCTGATTATAGTTACTTGATTTTTGTAATCTGATTACGTAATCCAGATTACATGTAATCAGTTACTACCCAACCCTGATTATTGGAAACAACCTTATTTGCACACAAAAAAACCAGCAAATGTGTCATTAAAAAATGGTCAAACTAAGACTGTACCTGACACCCCTCTGCAGATGTACATGGCAAATGTAGTAGCCAGGGAAAAGGCCAGTGCGCTGGAGAAATAATCCCCTTTGGCCCCCTCACTGGTCACCCCCTGAGCCATTGACCCCACGCCCAGCAGCTGCAGGTTGCCATGGATTAATAACCATAACACAAAACCATAACAACTAATAACCATAACACAACACCATAACATTGATCAGTTTTCATTTAGAGAATGAAAAGGTTTCTGGTCCTGGTACCCACATCATACAGTATGAAACGTGATTAATGTTAATTCATTTTCAATTATTTTTCTTTAGTTATAACTGTCTGTTTTTGTACCTCACTTATTTCTTTCTATGAAAGATTGTCTCTTTACTTCTCTGCATTCCTTCACCTTATTATGTTCAACACAGTTACAGTATAAAGACCACATGAAACCTGTCTGTTGACAAAGGTATTGCAATTCATTATGCTTTTTAATGTTAAATTAAGACTTTGCATGATAACTTAATATTTAGACACATCAACAACTTGTTCAGGTTTCAAGAGAGGTCCAGTCCGCTAGTCCATGAATGTGTGCATGTTTGTGTATCTGCGTGTGTGTATACTCACAATCATGATGTAGACTCCAAGAAATTCAGCCAGGCATTCTCTTAGTATAGGTTTCATGTTGAAGCATCGTCTTTGTGCTTTTTCCATTTGATATGATTTTTTATGAAGTCACCTCAGGCTGAAATGTAGTTAATGTGTGTGTTGCTCTCTCACTGGCACTTTTTATAACACACACCAAAGAACGCTACATTTATCTTCTGCAAGAGAAACATTTTCTCCAAAACTATTTCCTTTGCTTTCTTCTCTTTGAGACAACATGCCAAGTGGTTGAAGTAGCACGTCAATAGATGACGGACAAGTGGCTTATTCAATCATATGCAAGCATTTTTTGATTAGGCCCAGCCTTCTGAAGCAACACTTCAATGGATCGGTTCCAGATGGATGAGTGGAGCTAGGCGGAGCGAAATTCATCTGGCTATTGCCAGGTTACTGTTTTCTCCCTTTCATTCCAAACTGTGACCAACGCCAATCTCCCTTATCTACAGGAACGCATTAAAAAAAATAAGAAGAAACGTGTCATGAATCGAAAAATCAGATTGTATAATCTTTACATATGTGATATGCCTCCGAATCAGAGCTAGTGAGCGGAGCTGAGCGGTGCAAATATCTCGCTCTTCGCTCTCAATAATCAGTCAAATCGCGAACAGCCACAGCTCTGTTTAATTGTCAGATGTGATTAAATGCGATTATATTCCACTTTTTATGTCATAAACATTGCAGGCATATGGAAAGTGGTAGGGTTGTCCAATGATCAAGTTGTTGCTTCAATTTGTGTTTTAATTTATGCGACGCACCGATGCTGGGTTCATCCGTTTGGCGCAAGTTTAAAATGTTTAGCCGACTGCGTAATTTCATTTTCATTGTCATTTTCGTTCTATAAGTTACACTTTTCATGTCATGAATGTAACATGCCTATGATAAGGCTTTGCAGTTGTCCAATATGGTCAATCTATTGTCTCAATTGTGTTTCATATGACGCGCAGAAGCTACATTCATGCATTGTTTTGCTCCTGTTAAAAATGTTTCTGCGTAATTTGTCAAATTGTGATCAAATGCGTTGAATAAATTCCTGTTTTATGTCATAAATATAACATGCCTATGATTAATGCTTGTATAGTGTATCTAATTTAGGCCTGTCTTATGTTCAATCAAATTCGCTTTGCCACCCGTTTTTTCTGTGCCCACCCATTTGGACATTTCTGGCTACGCTACTGTTAGAAAGGAAACTGATAAGTCATCTACTATTCCTACAAAACAACTAGATACTAACAATGTAGAGCAAGAATAACCATGTGGTGGTGACACTGTTCCAGTGAGTAAAGATTAATTTTGTAATCTAAGAGGACACATTTCGCGGAAACATGAGGGTGTGCTACGGAGAGCAAAGAAAAACGTGAGCAATTTGAATATGCTTCATATCAAGTAGAAGGCTAAAGTAAAACTTGGATGCTAAGCCAGTATTCTTTTTTTTCAATTAATCCCGACTGATCCCTTTAGTTAACGTTGTCAAGCGTGTTTGTTGTTGCACTATCGGTGTTGCAGTCTTTTAAAATAAATGTTCTGAGTGAAATATATTGCCATTGCTCTTAGTTCTTTGGGACCGGGGAGCTAAATTGACCTGACGCGAATTTGACCGGAGAAGCGGCCGAGTAAACAGCCACCTGCTCTCAGCACAGTGTTGACTTGCGTGTCTAATCGGACGCGCAAGACTGACAATAGGCCCATCCGTGCCTACGCGTATGCTTTCTAAATTATTTAGCTAACTCCATCCCCATCAACGAACTTAGGCTATATGGCCAATATCTTTGAAATTTAAAGGTCTTGGTTTTATTAGGAAGAAAGTTGGGCATGCCTCAGACTTGTGGTGTGAGCGCTATGGGAGCGGAACAGAACGGCCACTCCGGCCTCTAAATTAAAAAGCGTTCCGCGCTCAAATTCCATCCATATTACACAAAACTATAAAATAATCTAAACTTCATTCAGTCTCAGTGTATAAGGACAGACTTGCGGAACAGGCTGCAGGTCAACAGTCTGACAGCCTGCATGAAGATAAGCATTAATGGTTCAATAGTAAAACAGTGCAATTACCAAAGGGCCCTTGAAATTATCTTTTTAAAGTCAAGCAGGATGGCTTGTAACGTGATGCTAGTTGTCAGCTCTGCCATAAGTAGTAACTGATCACATTTGCACATTTTGTTGTTTTGCACTTTCTTTTGCAGTTGTTCTATAGTTTGTAATAGACTTTGTTAAAATTGCACAAATTACACAAATATTTTGAAATATTTGTATACTGTTGTATAGTTTGTTTGGTGTTATTACTTTGTTAACTGTTATTTTGAGAAGCTGGTTATTTATTTAATATGTAGTGTTTGTACATTTAACAATTATTAGTCTGTAGTGAATCGCACAAACAAGACGCCAACACCCACACACCCCCATCGGACGGCAACCAATACAAGACCCCCCCACCCCCCGCTCGGACGGCAACCGATAGAAGACTCACCCCCCGACCTACGACCTACCACCTTGACTAACACATTTCCTGCGGGAAACCCTGCTGTAGAGTCTATCCACCTCTTTTTAGATTGTATCCACCTCTCAAAAGAGTTTATTCACCAATTACAACTTTCAACATTCACAAATCACACTGTATTATCCAGATCCACACTATGCACACTCATCATCACTCTATGAACCATTTAATACCACTGGTATAGATATAAACATTGGACAATAACCTCCACCATCATCAAACATGTTTGATCCGATAAAATTCGATACCACATGGCGCAGTCCACCTTACCGTGATCACAGAATTCATAGTTTACCCACCACTGTTTATACCACTGGATGACAGGTACAAGGTACAAAGCAATTATAAACTGATAAGCAATTTAATTAATAGTGATTTACAATTCATGGAATTTCTTGGAGTGAACTACTATACCTGCCATAAAGATTACAGTGATTTTGGCCTCACGTCAATGAAAAACAATATACAAAAAAATAAATAGATTTTATAGGGACAAAAAGATAAGGCAGTGCTAAGAATAAATCCCTTCCCAGTGTTTCCCCTAGAATTTTTTCCAGCAGCGGTGCTGTTGATCGTAGGAAGCCCCCCCCCCCCCCCCCCCCCCCCAAAAAAAAAAAGAGAAACATTTGAAAAAATGACTCCTTAAATTGTGACTTCTGGTGGATTTTGTGAAAGAAATGGACAGATTGAGTTACATATTATGACATAACCATCAACACAAGCATGATTATTGCAGTACTTGAACAGGATTATTCATGTTTTTCTTTCACCTTTTTCATTTATTATTACATTATTAGTATTAGCCACTGTACAACTGTACACTGTAGGCCACTGTACAAACTATTACTATTTAGAATATACAGTGCTGTGCATAAGTTAAGACATTTATATATAATGTATTTATTTACGATACATGATGCATTAAAAATAATTTATGTCCTATTTTTTTTTTTTTAATTAAGGCATTAAGACAAAAGGCAAAATATGTTTTTATTCCTCCCTTTAGTCAATTTCAGCATGGGTGTCTTAACTTTTGCACAGCACTGTATAAACTACATAGACTTCTCTTTCATGCCATTACACTGTATTGGTGCTGTGCAAGTCGAATTGAGTGCCTGTCACTTTAATGCCGTGACGGCCCGTGACGCTGGCTTGATTCTCATGGTTTTAAGCTAACTTAGTAGCGTTGTTGTGTATGGTGCATAAGAATATGTGGATGAAATTAATTATGTTTCCCATGTCATTTGGTAAAATAAATGGTCAAAAATTCAAAGAAAATTCACTTGGATTATAGCAGATAAGTGTCTTGTATCATATCTATAATTTTGATGAGCTATACAGGAATTACAAACTATCTCAGATGTAAATGCTTGCGTATCCTATTACTCAAATTCAATTAAACCCACCAATAGGGTAGCTAGACCTTAGTTTCACAGCCTAGGTATGTTAGCAACACAGGGCTTGAAAGCATTGCCTGTATCACAAACAAAAACGAAAACAATGCGTGGATTTATCTGGGAATAGGCTACTGAAGGTAGGGGCGAGCTATCTCGCTGGCGTGTTTAATTTGGTTCCTTGGTTAACATAATGTAGGCTACGTTTTTTTGCACAAAATTGCGTCTGCTAATAAACTTAAACATCAACACAAACGAGCGTGATCTCCTGTGGAATCCCTGACTGCGCCTTCAACGTTAGCCTACTATTATTTGTTGACATGAAACCTGAACGAACGGCAGCTGTTCCTGAAGTTCACTTGCGTCTATTTTTTTTTTTTAATTAGGCAACTCTTTTTGCAGTGGCGCTTGAATTCCAGGAGTGGCGCTGCGCCGCTGATGAATACATTGTAGGGGGAACACTGCTTCCTGTGTATACTAGATACTCTCTGGTAAACTAAACTTGATATGAATTTCAATAAGCAAACCGACAGTAAAAACAGAACAGACTTCTTATAAAAAATAAGTTGAATGCCTCTGGGTGATATTGATAGAGAGGGAGCAGCCTGCAAGGCCTGGTCATGTCCCTGTGAGAAGAACGTGGGTCTATAGCTTCTCTTCTTTGATGACAGTCGATTCAGACTTGCCCTTGAGTTCTTCAGTGCCTGAGACCATCCAGGGCTTCAGGTCAGTGACTGCTGGCTCACCCGTGGCCTCACTGGCCTCTGTTTCGGGCAGGTGCAAGTCAATGAAGAGGATGTAGATAACGGACCCCAGCACTCCTCCAATCATGGGAGCCACCAGGGGCACCCAGAACCAGTAGTTAGAACAGCTGCGGGGAGAGTAGCACCAGAGTTTAGGTTTAGATGTGTAGCACCAGAGTTTAGATGTGTAGCACCAGAGTTTAGGTGAGGGTTTAGATGTGTAGCACCAGAGTTTAGGTTTAGATGTGTAGCACCAGAGTTTAGGTGAGGATTTAGATGTGTAGCACCAGAGTTTAGGTTTAGATGTGTAGCACCAGAGTTTAGGTGAGGGTTTAGATGTGTAGCACCAGAGTTTAGGTTTAGATGTGTAGCACCAGAGTTTAGGTGAGGGTTTAGATGTGTAGCACCAGAGTTTAGGTGAGGGTGTAGATGTGTAGCACCAGAGTTTAGGTGAGGGTTTAGATGTGTAGCACCAGAGTTTAGGTGAGGGTTTAGATGTGAGAGAGCATGTGGGAAGAGTAGCACCAGACTTTAGGTGAGGGTTTAGATGTGAGAGAGTAGCACCAGAGTTTAGGTGAGGGTTTAGATGAGTAGCACCAGCGTTTAGGTTTAGATGTGTAGCACCAGACTTTAGGTGAGGGTTTAGATGTGTAGCACCAGAGTTTAGGTGAGGGTGTAGATGTGTAGCACCAGAGTTTAGGTGAGGGTTTAGATGTGTAGCACCAGAGTTTAGGTGAGGGTTTAGATGTGAGAGAGCATGTGGGAAGAGTAGCACCAGACTTTAGGTGAGGGTTTAGATGTGAGAGAGTAGCACCAGAGTTTAGGTGAGGGTTTAGATGTGTAGCACCAGAGTTTAGGTTTAGATGTGTAGCACCAGACTTTAGGTGAGGGTTTAGATGTGAGAGAGCATGTGGGAAGAGTAGCACCAGACTTTAGGTGAGGGTTTATATGTGAGAGAGTAGCACCAGACTTTAGGTGAGGGTTTAGATGTGAGAGAGTAGCACCAGAGTTTAGGTGAGGGTTTAGATGAGTAGCACCCAGTGTTGGGGAAGTTACTTTTAAAAAGTAGTGTTTGCTCGTTACTCGTTACTTCTCAATGTACAGAAGGACAATGTAGTCTAGGCTACAACTAACACTCACATTCCTTCCCTTAGTTTCAACGAGTTCGAAGTAATGTGAATAGGCTACCTCCATCCCCCAGAAGTTAGCGTTGGCTGCGTCTCGCTTGCTGTGATTGCTCTTCATTGCCACCAGCCTCTGTCACGTACCGTGTGGAGCTATAATTGCACTTCATGCTACCAGCCTCTGTCACGTAGGCTGCCATGTGGAGCTTGTGCCTATTGTGCAAGCGCGCAGCTGATAAAGCAGCATCACTGTCAAATCTGTCCCTGGGAAAAGTAACGTTGCGCAGATATGAAAAAGGAACTACGTTACGTTACCAAATTTTTAGTAGTAACACGTTACACTACTTTTTACTCAAAAAAGTAGTTACGTTACTGTAACTCGTTACTGTAACTTGTTACTGTAACTCGTTACTTTGTAACGCGTTACACACAACACTGGTAGCACCAGAGTTTAGGTGAGGGTTTAGATGTGAGAGAGTAGCACCAGACTTTAGGTGAGGGTTTAGATGTGACAGAGCATGTGGGAAGAGTAGCACCAGAGTTTAGATGAGGGTTTAGATGTGACAGAGCATGTGCACGTACATAATAAGCTTATATGTGGTTGCCAGAAGAAGTATCCATTTTTGTATGATTCTGTGACTCAATAATATCTTTATCTTTATGCATTGACCCATAAAATATATCTAAAAGTGTAGTATTTTATAATAGAACTAATAAACAATATACAAAGCTTTAAATAATAGCGATTAGGGTCATTATGGATCAGAATGTTTTGGGGATGTGAGCAGAGCCAGTATCTACAGAACAAAGCTAGTGACACCAGCGAGGACTCAGTGTTCCTTCTGGACACACTGTTTGCATGCTCATGTGTCCAAATGGTCATTGCAAAATCTGTTCACACTGTAGCACTAATACCAATGGCATGCACAACACAATACAATCTGCTGAGAGACATCTGTGTGTGTGTGTGTGTGTGTGTGTGCGGGGGGGCAGCATGGCTAGATAATATGCATAAATGTAACCAGCAAAAGTATTTGGAGTAAGATTTTATGAGCTTGGCTACAGATATGGAGACATATACCACAACAGGCCAGAGGAAAGGGATTTGCATAGGATTGGTTCAAATGCCAGCCAGCTGATGGGCTCACCTAAACACCTCTGTTCCCCAGCCTGCGGTCAGCGTGAAGAGGCGGGGGCCCAGGTCACGGGCAGGGTTTATGGCCGCTCCGCAGTTGGAGGACATGCCCATGCTGATCCCCAGGACGATGCCGCCCACGATGGGCGGAATGAGACCAGGAGGGGCAGGGGTGTTCTTCTCCTCGCCCAAAGGTAGGATGCACAACATCAGCATCGCCGTTCCCACCACCTACAGAGAGGGAGAGGGAGAGAGAGAAAAAGAAAAAGAAAAAGAGAGAGGGAGAGAGAGAGAGAAAGAAAGAGAGAGAGAGAGAGAAAAAGAAAAAGAGAGAGGGAGAGAGAGAAAGAAAGAGAGAGAGAGAGAGAGGGGCAAGGCAAGATAAGAGAGCGGTAAGACCCTAGTTATGCATTCATCCAAATTCAAGGTTAGGATGAAATATAATGAAAAAAGCCCCAATGCGTCTGTTATCAAGAAGACACACTTCAAGTGAGCCTGAAAAAATAAGCAATGTCTTTGGTGTGACTGCATTGTAACATATTTTCAAAGGCAGACCAATGAAACATTGAATAGGGTCAGTTTCTGCTGGCTGCACTGCACTGATTATGAGCTGCCTGACTGGACAGATGTGGATGGGCCTTCTCCTAGCGGCCGTCTCGTACCTGGTCCAGGAAGCTTCTCTGCAGGGAAAGGAAGTCGCTGGGGTAAGTGGCAAAAATAGAGGCTGTCTCATTGGGCCCGGTCACGGTCAGAACACCCCCACTGAACTCCATTATGGCGTCTGCAGGAACAGAGATAATGCCAGGGAAAAGAAAGATAAGAGATTCGTATTTAAGAGAACAAAAAGAGAACAAAAAACTGATACACTAGGTGGATAAAAGTATTGGGTCACTTATGCCCATTCATCCACAAGAGCATTTGGTCAGGCACTGACATTGAGCAAGAAGCCTGACTGGCCATCTTTGTTAAATCGTCTCAAGGGTGTTTGATGGGGTTGAGGTCAGGGCTCTGTAAGTCAAGTTCTTCCTAAGCCATGTTGACCTTGCTTTGTGCACCCTATTACAGTGCCATGCTTGCATTCACAGAGCTCTTCAGAACAACCCATTCTTTCTAAAATGTTTATGAATGCAAACTGCATGACAGGGTGCTTGATTTTATGTGTCTGAAAGTATTCAGGTAGTGTCCCAGCACTTGTCCATATAGTGTGCATCTCTATGAATACCTTGTATATCTTTAAAACAGATGTGAGAGTAATATTCAGTGTAATATCATGCATATACAAATGCATCTCAAATATTAAAGGTGCTCTAAGCGATGCTGGGTAACGTCACTTCTGTTGACGTTCAAACAAAACAGAGAGCTAGCTCGCTACTTCCTCCCCCTCCCTCCCGTGGTGCTCCCGTGCGATTGAAACTCTCCTAAACGCGCATCTCTTCTGTGATTTGCTGGAACAGTTTGTTATGTTTTATGGCTTGCCCAGGTTGTTTTTGTTGCCGTTTTTGGAGCCTGGGCTGTCCACAGAGATCTTTTTTTTTTTTACAGTGTATTCAGGACACAGACAGCTAGCGGTTGGTTAGGTGATGTTTGCAGTAAGTGACATAAAATGTTTTAGCCTAAAAAACACGTGGCATCGCTTAGAGCACCTTTAAGTCACTAATATGAACTAGACTGAAAATGTCCATATGTGAGTGAGATAGACCTGCATATGAATGATAGATAGATAGATGAATGAATGAAATTCAGTCAAGGTGTCACCAAGCATACTGTAGTAGACTCAATAGACGAGCCAAGCATACCATAGTAGACTCAATAGACGAGCCAAGCATACCGTAGTAGACTCAATAGACGAGCCAAGCATACCATAGTAGACCAAATAGACGAGCCAAGAGGCTAGGTAGGCCCCCAGTAACTGGGCGAGAGAGTACGGCAGTAGCTTCTTCCAGGAACACTGACCCAGCACACAGAAACTCAGAGACACCGCAGGGTTCAGGTGAGCTCCTGATACACCAAACAACAACAACAAATAGGACAATGGAACGTTAGCATGTGTGAATCCTCTGTCCAGAAAACAACACAATAATCTATGTATATGATGTAAAGTTTGAGCCTCACTCATACCACTAGGAGTTTGAATGAAGGCAGAGTATGAGAATCAGAGGGTCATGTACAGTTACCATGTAGGATATATTGAACTTTTTATTTTGTTAGCAGGGCTCTCAAGTGTCACGCATTGAGCGTGACAGTCACTCATTTCAGTCTTTTGTCACGCTCTCCCGCCACACACTGTATTTCTCACGCAGAAAAACTATTTATATATTTAATATGCTGCCGCAGCGCCCAAATTGTCTCTGGCCGCGCCACTCTCAATATGGAACCGGCAGGAATCAAGCGCGTCTGTCCTGGAGTTGAGCCTGCCACTTATCAGCCAATCAAAAATAACGAGGGGGGCTACACAATAGCCAATCATAAAATAGCACTTTTGTATCTGGGTAAGATTTAACGCAACAACCAATGAAAAACGTGTATCCTGGGATTGTTGAACGTGAACCTGTTACCTACTTCTTCCAAGTTCCGTTCACCTTGAAGCTTCGAGCATCAGTTCATGATTTCAGCACAGAGTAAGTCATCTTTTAATGTTACAACAAATCCACAACTTGTTTGACACAAACAATGACAACGTGACTGCTGCTAGAGAATGTTTCCCAGATAATTAGCATCAATTAGCCAACAGTTTCACAGCCTGTTCATTGACAAAACTTGCTCAGAACAAGTAGCCTATGCCTAATCATAGCCTACTTTCGTTCACAAGATGACTGACATATTGTCACATTCTAAACATCTCTCTCTCCAAATAGGCTTAATCATTTTATTAGCACTAAACAAATTAAAGTGTATTGCATAGCCTATTGTTATAGGTCACTTTTAAAATCATGTCATATTATATAATTATATCCTGGCCATGGATGCATTGATCATTGCATCTGTATTCAAAAATGTCGGGTAAAAAGCAATTAAGCATCCTCTCATTCACCCTGAGAGGAAAGCTCCCTAAAAGGTCCAGGTTAGTGGATGCTCAGAGGTGGTGAAAAGGCCCATTATTGAATTGTCAGTGCCATGTGTCAAATCTTTTCTTTTGCAAATCTGAGCAATTATAAATTATACTTTTGCCCCATTTTGACTTAGGAGGGCATTGCTATACATACTGTAGGCAATAATCAAATGCCTGCTCTCTTTTGGAAAGCTGAGACACTGTTGGAAAACAATTAGAATAACTGTGTGATGTACCGGATAACAAGCATCTTTGAACTGACCACATTTCAGCCCTCTAGGTCTTGACCTGATATGACTTGAGTCCTAGCATTAGGTCTTGTCATGCTGTGTGCAAAAGTAGATCAATATAGAATGACAACATGAGTACTTTAGACCATTATTTGCCAAGATATGCTCATGCATTTGGTAAAATGCCCTATGAAAACTCCCCATAGGACTTTGGGTTCTCCAAAATGCATACTGGCAATCAAATGCTTACTGCATATGAACCCCATATAAGCATAATCTTGGCCTCAAAGTTTCATGCTTGCATTTGGATTGTAGGCTACTTCAGGTTCTGATATGACTACACTAAATATGGAATAATTACAAAAAATACAACTCTTTACCATTTCTATTTAAATTCAATTGGTGTGTATAAGATGGGCTATATTTCTGCACAACTAATATTGGATCAACTGTTAAGCGACCTGGGGCTGGTGTATGCTAGCTGGTGAAGTAAGTTGTGCATGTAAATCCTCACCCCTAACCTTAAGAACGGCTCTAACCGCTGAGTTGGAAGCTTGGGCTTTTAGCTCAGTGGTTAGAGCGCTCGACTCCCATGCTCGACTCCCATGCCGGTGTGTGTTGAGGTGGCGGGTTCAAGGGCCGTGAGCGGCTGAAGACACGACCTCTGTTACTGTTACACTGGAACATCTGAAGGCATATTAATAACAGCAACAAAAAGTTGTAGTATTATTAATGAAACATCCCCATTCTCGCAACCCGTCTGACCAGCCACCCCTTTAACCCTCGGACGGGGGGGAATTGTCGACGGGGAATGTCACTCTTGCCTTTCCTCAAAACTTGAGAGCCCTGTGTTAGACTTTTTAAAAGCTCTCAAGACACTGTGGGCCAGATGTACTAACGCTTTTACTAACGCATTGCGAGGTATGTACAAACAGGCCGCAATGATGTAAAAGCGCAAACTGGCCTGTCGCGGGAGCTGAAAGTGGCAGATTGCGATTGTCATGTCATGCATATGCATTCATGGGAGGATCCAGGGGAAAGTGGGAGTTTAGCGTAAAAAGATGGGAGGGGAAGAGTAAAGAGCGCCTAGTTATGTATTCTGCGGTATGTACAAAGACTGCTCCTGAAAGCGCACGTCTATTCTGCGCCTAAATACTTCCGCCATGTAAAAGCAGGTGTTAATCCACATTGCAGTTCAATGCGTCAATAAGAGAACCTTTCAAAGACAACAGAATCGCTATTTAGAACACCAGTTTTTGTGGTGAAAGTATTTGTACTACCAAAAGCAACCTTAACTTTCGTTGGCCTTTCGCATGTCTTACTTTCACTTTCAAGTCATTCACTTAAACTTTCCTACTTGCTAGATTTGACCAATCTTCCATAGCCTACGTGCACAAGTAGTTTGAGTAGAACTACTGATCTTCATTATCTCCCTGCTTGTTGACATCTTATCATGTATGTTATTATTTCATGATCGCTAAACGTTTGATTCTTTTTAATGTTGTCATCAGTTAACTTCATTCAACTGCGCTTGTAGGCGCTGCCATTCAGTTGTGGACGTTCGTAAATTGCGTTTATGGGCGGAGAAGGGCAGAGAAAGGCGCAGTTTACACTAATGATTGAACGATTGATAAATACGACGGAAACTTGGGTCTGACAGCGTTCGCAATCTGCGGTGTGTCCATGGCGCTGATAACGCTACGTTCGCAAATGTACGTACATCTGGCCCTGTGCCTCTTATAGACAAAGGGGGCTGCCATGCAAGGAGTTATTTCTTGCTGTTAGAGATATTTGAGAGTTTAGTGTCAAGAACACTAAGATGGGCTTGGAACTTCAGACTGTTGACCACTCTGAAACCATCTGCTGTATTCGTCCAGCAACACAGCAGCCCTGCGGGCTAGCAGATGGTTTCCGCTGCTGTACCTGAGATCCCTTTGGAGAGGTACATGGCGGCCATGACCCCCACAGAGAAAGCCAGGTTGGACGACAGGAACTGACCCTTGGTCTCGCGGCTGGTCTTCACCTGGGCAGCCGCTGCGCAGCCAAACAGCTGTGACAGAAGGGTTATAATAATAATATAATAATAATAGCATTCTCAAAACTATAAGCAGGGAGTCCCAAAAGTATATTTTGAACTCTGAACTTTGCATAGGCTACACAGCTCAAGTTGTGAACAAGCAATATCCTACAAATAATTTAAAGTTCTCAAACTATGAGTTTTATGAAGTGGTGGCAGAAACATCTGAAATGACCACCATTCTAACTTTCACTCACCTGATGAGAACTTTGTGAACTCTGTATGAACATTTGAACGAGTGAATAAAAAATATAAATAATTATACCAGAAAGTTCCAGAAATATGACTTGAATAGTTAGTTATTAACAATTAATTGATACATTTTTAGAATACTTTGAGCACTGATGCAGTCAGCAGAGGCCTCTTACATTGTTTGCAGGTAAGCCTACTATACATTTCATTCCGTTTTCGATGGCAAACGCGAAACAGCGTCAAAACAACCAAAAAGAGTATTACATGTGTACTGTTAAGACCCGCCATAGAGAATGAATGGGGGAAATTACGGAGGTTATAGTTTGACGATGTCGTACTCCCCTGCGGGCCAGATGCTATATACCACGGACATGTTTTGGGGGGCCACCTAAAATGAGGTGGCGGGCCGTAGTTTGGGGACCACTGACGTAAAGTAAAGTAGGAGAGAGACCACACTATGCATATAGACTTTTATTTGCAAATAAAGGTGTGTATATGCATAGTGTGGCCTCTCTCCTACTTTACGTATTCTAACTATCCAGGCCAGCACTCTTAAAGTTTAAAAGTAGACACATTGAGTGAAGCCTGCTCCTATCCTCACTTATTTCCATATTAGGAAAAAGAGGGAAAAAAACTTCCATTCAACTCATTAATACATTACTGTGTTAAACAGCTAAACATCCTCAAAAAAAAAAAAAAAAAAAAAGTGCTGACATAGTTTAGATAACAAGCTCAATAACCATGAGCACATTCAATAACTCTGCAGCACACAATACACTAACTGCACGGAACATATATGGCTCATAAACTCATAAAGACAGTGATTACAGCCAACAGGATATTACAGAGGCAGCCCTAGGTGGCAAAGACGTTATATACACAAACAAAATGTACACTAATTTAATTGGAATAAGGCTGAATAAGTAATCTGGTGCCTCAATCATAGCTTATATAAGTACTTTTTTTTTTTTTATCCTATACTCTTTGCAGCAAACGGGCAGTTTCCCCATGGCAGGCCAACTCCAGGGAGGTTGCAAATTCATAATTTAGTGGTGAAAACATTCATTGGGCACAGACATCCGTAAACTGTATCATAGGATAGTGCATTATATGAGCTCAACTCTGTAAACTGTATCATAGGATAGTGCACTATATGAGATTAACTATATAAACTGTATCATAGGATAGTGCACTATATGAGCTCAACTCTGTAAACTGTATCATAGGATAGTGCACTATATGAGATTAACTATATAAACTGTATCATAGGATAGTGCACTATATGAGCTCAACTCTGTAAACGGTATCATAGGATAGTGCACTATATGCTCAACTCTGTAAACTGTATCATAGGATAGTGCACTATATGAGATTAACTATATAAACTGTATCATAGGATAGTGCACTATATGAGCTCAACTCTGTAAACTGTATCATAGGATAGTGCACTATATGAGCTCAACTCTGTAAACAAAAAACGCAGAGGACTCGTGAGGCTCTATGACAGAAAATAAACAAATCAAGACCTCATACATGACTCAGTCACAAGAGTAAAAAATGTCTACAAAATAATTTAGCCTCAGTGTTCAGGACAAGATCAAAGTCAAAGTCTACTTTATTGTCAATTTCTTCACATGTCAAGACATACAAAGAGATCGAAATTGCGTTTCCCACTATCCCACGGTGGAGACAAGACATATAGAATTTGAATGAGTTTCAATTCTCTCACTACTCAATCTCTTTGGAGTCTAGTTGCAAACTCTGACTATCAGCTGGATCTGCAGTTACCACAACAATATGTCTGCATGTCCGAAAGTAAGTGATGGATGTTGTCTGTTGCTGAGGTATAAGCTTGGCATCCAGATGTGCATGCACATGATCAACAGACCTAATCTGTCATTGGATAGCTGAATACATAATTTATCTCGAGACCATGGGCTTTTCTCAATATGCGTTCTTTTCTATACTTGGGTGGTTGACATGACATGGCCTTTTTTTGGTCCAATGTGTCAAAGATATGTAAATTATAAAAAAAAATATATCAAAAACTATGGTGATATTGTTCAGAAAATGCTGTTTTATATGAACATACAGAGCATTCATGGGATTAATCTTCCATTTTTTTTCCACAATTTTCAGCCAAACCAGAAAAAGCTCATATGGCGTGACTGTCCCAGTCACATTTCACAAATTTTGATTTTGAATAAAAACAAGAAAATGTATTCATTTTCTGTTTATTCAATCATATATTGATAACCCAGATGCCTACTTGTGAGTCTGCTTGACTAAAAGTTCAGGCATAATATTGTGAAGCCACCCTTAACTAAAACACTTTGTCCCAGAAATGGATGATATATGGTGTGACGCCATATTACTTTTTTTAAACGGGCAATTGTTTGGAGACCTTTGGGGAGTAGGGGTCCTCCTTCTTTCAGGAGGAAGAACAACACCTCAGAAGGACACTGAAAGTTACAAGATGAGTTTTCTCTCTTCATGTTTTCAAAAAAATCAAGTATATCCGGCACTCCTGCCTCAGTTCCCTTTTGCACTGTCTTTTGGTGTGACGCATTTTACGCAAAAATGCCCGAATAAAATTACTTTTCAGTCAATATTACCTTTAAAACTATATTGTCATATTGCAGTTAGCATGTTTTTAGGATGTTAGCATAAAAGCACATTGCTTAATGTCATGCTAAGTACATGAAACCTCATATGGTGTGACCCCATATCATATAGTGTGACCGGGTTTTCTCGTCACACCATATGATTTATTTGTCACACTGTATGATAGAAACTGCATTTTCCTGCATAAATAATGTTTTTCATACATATGTTTAACTCATAATTAAGTGTAATATATATTTTGACATATTTAACATGATTTAACATTTATTATTTAAGATGTGCAACTATTGCATGTATTGCGAATCACACACACACATAAAACACAGAAATCACCCCCACACACACTCACTCACTCACTCTACAGCCTTGGATACAAAAGATACTCAGGGAACCCAAGAGCTATACAATATTTGGTGGCATTCTGTTTTGCATAGTTGTGATTTCTAAAAGTGAACCTTTACATGATATACCTGTCTTAAACTGTCTTTTGTTGCTTGTGAAATACATATAATACACATTTTTGTATTAACAGATTGTTTTGTGGTGTTATTTATCATATGGCGTGACACCATATCATTTGGTGTGACATCAAGAAATTATGAAAATAAAAAGGCTTTTGGGGTCTATATCATACAAATCTCAATGGAACAGATAGAAAATAGGGTCAGCAAAAGTCACAAGCATTTTCTTTCTTTTATATCAAGGTATGTCAAAATGAATATGACGTTTATTGAAAGATTGAGGACATATGCCTTACTCTGTGTATTGATGAAGAAATATACTGTAAAATGTAATAAATTTGCACAAGGAAATGCTAGATATTGATGAAGTAATGATAGGCTACAGGCTTCACAACTAACGTTAATCATAACTGTCACTTAAACTGCGAACTTCAAACATTGTTCCTGCCATCGGCAAGTGAATATATTAACTTAAACAAGCTGGTGAATTATATATTTTATTGTAGGCTAAATGTCAGAAATACTGGGTAGACCAATAGAGCAATAGGTAAATGACTAGACTCCCGAGCTGTTCCGAGAGAAGCTGCCGTTGGCAAGAACGCTGCTGTCTCAAACTGCAAATTGAGCGTCCTGTGTCCTCGCGTTCTCCAGAGTCTGGACTCACGATCTTAACTTTTCAAGTTCGAACTTTCAAGAACAGGAGACCTTACTTTAGCGTACTTTGTATTGAGAAAAGCCCCATATGTACGTTCACTTACTTACTTACATTTACTTCACGTTACCTGTGACGTTGATGTGTTTACTGATAGTAAAAGGAAGCTGAAAGCAAAATGAAGTTGATGGATGGCAGGTTCTCACCAGTAAAACGAAGGTTCCGAGAAGCTCTGCCAAGCACTCTCTGACCAGGGCATTCTTCACGGTTAGTGCCTTTCGGAACGTTAGTGGCTTCATTCTACCTGCTCCTGCTTGCCGACGCAGACTGGCCTCACCTGCAGTCATTATTGCCAGTAGTCAGGATCACCCTCACCTGATATCAACACATCACCACGCACCATCTTATCCACTCACCATCATTCGACTTTGGCCAGCGACAAAGCGCTCATGCCAGATGATTAGAGAGAGAGAGGCTGATGCTGACCTGTTGTAAAACACCTGCTGGTCACTATAACAAAGGTCAATCACTAACAGGATTATCAACATACTAATAAAGATTACTTACACCAAGGGTTATATGCCTTTGTGTAATACAATAAAGTATAGGGGCACTGTGCCCCTGGTAAAGTATGAAGTAGCGCGTAGCAGAGGTTTGAAAACATTTCTGAGAAACAAGATAGTCTTTATCTGCACAGAGGGAGTAAAACGTAAACAGTTAAACATCTATTTGGTCAGAGAAAGATGCAGACTTCTTGCTGGTGCACTGCCCACAACAAATATCTTTGAGATGAATCACACTCTCAATGAGATAATACATGTAATGAAAATAGCTTTGGCTTACTTTCAAGTAAGGCAGAAATAAGTAAAGAAACAAAAGAAGATAAGCAAAATCTATCGAATGGGGGAAAGAATATTGTGCAGGCATCACACACCTGTGAATGCATTTCAACAGTTCTTAACAGATTATCCATAATGTAGATTTTATTTGCCAGTCAAATGTGTATTCCACATTATTAATTATGATTTCCAGTTACAGCCAAGCTTGGGACAGTGGGAAGTATTGACGCATTAACACGTGTATTAGATATGAAGGGAAAACAAAAACAGCCTCCCCTCCAGTTATGTGAAAGAGGGTAAGTCTGCCTGCTGATACTGCGGAGGATGGGAGTGATGATAAGGAAACTGTTCCCAGGCTGTGTCGTAAACTGGCCACCTTACCTCACTCTAAATGAGGTCTTGAGACACAGCTTATCTCAATCACTCGAAGGATTTACTAGTTTGTATGCTTTCATGTACTGTTCACATGCAGTTGTTTAAATATGTCTGTGGTCATAGATAAGCTCGTAACTTAAGAATGTGGTTCTGTTATGCACCCAGTTCTGGTCTGTGTGATGCAACGTTTCCCCCCTGTGGATGGTGCGGGAATAGCAGACTACTGCATGACCTTTTATTGTACCGTAAGGCAGTGGTTCTCAAACTTTTTCTGTCATTCCGCACTTTGGAGGTGGGGAATTTTCAAGCCCCACTTGACCCCATCAACGAGGCAAAATGGAAACGTTATATTAAATTTGTTTGCATTTTGGTTCCTTGATGGCAAAATGAAAACGTTCAAATATATTAAATTTGTTTGCATTTTGGTTCCTTGATGGCAAAATGGAAACGTTCAAATTAGGGCTGTCAAAATAACTGATTCATTTCGATTAATTAATTTGATAAAAAATAACTGATTAAAAAAAATAACGCAGATTAATCGATTCTGTATGACCTTTGACCCTGAGCCGTTCTAGTCAGTAACCATTAGACTGTAAAATGAAGGAGAGAAGAAAATGTGCTGCCTAGATCATTGATTGGAACATTTACTTTTAAAAAACGGCCTGATGGTGTTGATAAAAATAAAGTGTTGATTAAAATAAAGTCCTCTGCAATGTCTGCAGCAAGGAATTTGCCCCCCACCCACCCAAGTCACACATCAAGGCAAAAAAATAGTGTTGACATTAAGGGAGTGTTAATTTATTTTCATTGTGTCCGAGTTATATCTGTGGCCTGAAATGCCTTGTATGTGAAAAAAAGACTTCTTCCCGAAGCACTTTAAATTAATTTCCTCAGAATATTAGGTCTTATAGATTATTATGGCGATTCTTTGAACAGTGAAAATAATAATAAAAGAGTTTTTGAACTTTAATGTCACTAATGCTGATTATTCAATGACTCATTTGAATTTAAATATTTAAAATACTTTCACAGCAAAAATAATATTTCCGATTAATTTAGATTAATTAATCACAGACTATGTAATTAATTTGATTTAATTTTTTAATCGATGGACAGCCCTAGTTAAAATATATTAAATTTGTTTCCAAGTTACAGTTCCCGTCTCGGTCTGTTGGATCAGATGTTATTTTAATTCATACGTCGGTCTGTTTATGACTCTTATGTTTGTGTGTGGCTGCTTTGTTTTGAATCTATGATCTTCCTTGTCAAAAAAGATAGGCACATTTTCAAAAAAAAATATTTCCTCCTGTTCATCGCGCCTCACCTGTCATGTCTCTATTCCCCACTAGTGGGGCCCGCCCAACACTCTGAGGACCACTGCCGTGAGGAATGTGAATACTGGCTGACCTCTAGTGGGGCCCGCCCCACACTCTGAGGACCACTAACGTGAGGAATACGAATATTGGCTGACCTCTAGTGGGAGATGCAGAATGCTTACAGATACGGTACATTCTTATTTTTATCAACAGCGTTTTTGTACCCTATGGATATACAGAGCTCACTCAAAGAAGAGTAAAAAAAAAATGTTTACTTCTACTAGTGACAAGATGTAGCCTGGAAAATCCAGACCCTGGTAATCTAGAAAGATTAAGGGTCTAGCCACGAATAGTGAAAATGGCCCAACTCAAGCGGCGGGAACAAGCATGCATTTGAAAATCTCACTGCACGCAATTGGATAACACTACGAGCAATGTTTACTGACTGATTCATTGCAGCGCTGTCGTCATCTGTTTAGCTCGCCTCATGGCCCGCCTGTATAAGATACACTGATGTGATTGGTTCCACGTGATGCAAGGGGTAAAAGTAACGTGCATCATTACTCATTGCCAGAGTGTCTCGCAGAGACAATTCAATTGTGCTTTCGCGAGAACTCTGGATTTCCAGGGTAGCAAAGACGGCCCGAGGGCAGCTAGAGGAATGATAGGAAGGGAACCCCACTCCACAGTCATCACTCACATGGAATCTGTGGCACGGTGCGCTGGCTCCAATTCTGTCTGATGGATCACCTGACTTCACAACCTCCTTTCAAGATTTCCCTTTCAACAATTTACAAGTGCTCCGTGACAGAGCACAATTGTCAAAGAATAGAGAGACACGTGTTATTACAAAATACAAAGATTTATATATTTTATTAAAAGATAAACAAGTATAACTTCAAAGGGTCAGATACATGTTTTACAATAATGGACGCAATGGATACAAAAATTGTGCTTCTTTGTAAAACAAGGAATGATACAAAACATGCCTCTCTGCTGTCTGCTTACCAGACACTTCGAGAGGTCCTCCAGTGCTTAGAATACTCTTTAAATAGTTGCTATGGCAGTACTGGTAAGAATGATAGGACTTGTGTTGGCAGTGAGTTTGTCAGTGTGGTTTGGACGGTCGGCGTAGCAACAGCTCCACGGTGCCTATGGGAAGCTTCTTGATCAGCTGCCAGGCTTCCAAACGCATGAGTCCAGTCATGCTGTGGCCCTCGATCTCCAGTATTTCATCACCAGGACGGACGTCTTCAACGGGTCCGCCTGAAAGAGAGGAGCACCGAGGGTTGGCGTATTCATGGCCACAGAATTGTTGATACAATATACACTTTTTGGTCATCTGTTCATTGAAAATGACTTAAAACTGTCTCAATGTCTCTAGATCTGGGGTCTCAAACACCCGGGCCAAATCCGGCCCGCAACGTATGTCAAAATAATAATGTAATTCGGCCCTTGAGGCTATTTTTAATTGCGACAAACAACGATACTGATAAAAATAGACGATTGATCCAAGTACGGTGACAAATCTCATTTGTAGCCTACTCTGCGAGAAACACAAAGACGTGCATTTGTAATGACGCGGAAGCGATGCAGGCCATAGTTTTGCACAAATTGAAGCAGAAATAGGCTTACACCTAATGTTGAAAAACGTTCACGTGTGATGAAGTCTTAGGTAGGCTATGTTATTCACCTATTCTGATTCTGAAGGAGAATATCCTTTTGGAGATTATGATCAATCGTCTATTGACAGTGATAGTCACAGTGCGTCTGTGAATGGAGGTGCGTCTTTGCGTGTATACGACGGTGTCCACTAAGCACACCATGCTTATTACGACCCTCTGCCCAACATAGCTTGGAGGTTGCAGTGGTAATCGTGATGATAGTGTCCGTAATGGACGTGGTACAGACAGCAGGGCTAGTAGAAATAGGGCTCTAAAGAACTACAAAGTCACCCGCAATATGATGCGAACTTCTGGGTACTCAGATTACCCGCGATAGGAACTGATTTGACCAGAATACTTTATTGTAGGCCTTGTGGTTTAGTAATACATCACTAAACCATATACATCTTAGGTGTTTTCCTGTTAATTTGTTATGTGGGTAATATGAAAAAAAGGAAAGTAAACCTGCTCAAATATGTTCATCCAGTATTTACTGAAAGGTGCATAATTTGAGGTGCTTGCCATCCAGTGATGGGTACATTTACCCCCTTCATAAACTTTTGTTTATACTCAAAGATTTTTACATTTACAGTAGGACTTTATCTCTGACCACTTTCAAGCCATGGCCTTTTGAAATTTTGATATAAAAATCCAATGGTGTTGCTTTCTTAACCCTGACGCCTAGTTTGCCAGGTTTAGAAAAGTTATGAGAGGAAAATATTTTTATTTGGTGTGAAACACACACATACCCGTTTTTATGCTTTTTGTTTGTTTTATAATTTGTATTAATATTTATTTTATCATTATTTTATTTATAAGCTAAGGTTGCTAGCACAGGTGTCTAAAACTAGATAAAAACACTTGCACTTTCTGTTTGCAAAGAACATTGCATGACGTTGGCAGAAGTGGCCCCCAGCTCATTTGAGTTTGAGACCCCTGCTCTAGATAGATAGATAGATAGATACTTTGTTGATCCCCAAGGGGAAATTCTAAGCACTCTATGCTTTGAGACACACTTTTCTTACTTATAAATGGCTCTTGTACGCACGCACGCACGCACACACACACACACACACACACACACACACACACACACACACACACACACGTGTGGAAGCGTGCCATTTTGAGCCCAACTCCTCTTGACTCTATCAAGGTGTCCTTGAGCAAGACACTGAACCCCAAAGTGCTCCCGATGTGCAGGTTGGCACCATGCATGGCAGCCTCCGCCATCGGCATGTAAGTGTGTGTGTGTGAAATGGAGTTCATTTACATGTGTGTTCAGACTGCAATATGTGTGTGTGTGTGTGTGTGCTCTCCTCCTCACCTTGGAAGAGCTTTTGGACAATGAGGGGTCTGTCCCCTTGGCTGGAGCCCACCCCTCCCTCCAGACTGAAGCCAAGATCAGAGCTTCGCTTCTTCAGTGTTACCCGCAGCCGCCGACCTAATCACACACGCACACACACAAGCACACACACGCACACACACAAGCACATACACACACGCACGCACACAAGCGCACACACACAAGCACATACACACACGCACACACACACGCACATGAAGACAAGAGAAATCATCGCACAATTATTACACAATACATACTGACAACAGTTGTTGTTAAAAGTCTCTTTCGACCTAAACACAATATTTAAACCATTTACAACCCAAAGGCTTATGGTGTGAAGCACAATAAAGCACAGGAGTATAAACAAGAGAATAAAGAGTAAGTGAGAATCCGTTGTCTTTGGATCACGCTCACCTGACTCTCCTACATCTGTGATCAGAGTTCCTTTCTCAGGATTGGTCCGTTTCTGAGGGGGATGGCCGACTCTGGCTCTCTGCAGTACCACTACAGCCATGCCCCGCCCCCTGGCCTTCCGCAGTGTGCGCAGCGCCTCCCAGTGGCCGGAGTTCTGCAGCGTCGTGCCGTTGATTGACAGCACCAGGTCCCCCTCCTGAATGGAGCCCTCTTGCCCTGCCACGCCATGCGAGAAGACTTTGTGCACCTGAGGGAAGGAGAGAAAGAGAGAGTGAGAGAGACAGAAAGAGAGAGAGAGAGACAGAGGGAGAGAGAGAGAGAGAGAGAGAGAGAGAGAGATAGAGAGAGAATTATCTGACTAAATTAAAACAACCAGACGGCATAAAAGATCCTGGCAAGAGAGACACCAAAGAATTTGCTCCCACTGTGACCTCATGGAGATTGAGGATGAAAAACACTTCCTTCTAAGGTGCACCAAATATACTCTACTGAGAAATTCTTTTTACCCTAAATTTCTAGAAAAAAAAACACAATTTAAAGGTCTAGACAACAATTCAAAAATGAAAACCCTCCTAGGTGAAGATGAACAATCCCTACAACTCTCCGCACAGTTTGTGTTTAAGTGCCACAAACTGAGAGAAAACACATAATGGACAAAGAGCAGAAATCTAAACATAGTCTCGTTTTTTTATTATTATTATGACCGCCGCGCAGCGAAGCTTAGGGCAGACACAGTTTTCTGTGAATATCTCGAGAACCGTAGGGTTTAGGAGGACCACCCTTTTTTTGTATGTTGATCTTAAGGGGCCATGTCAACCCATTCCATAACCACTCATTTCATGTATAGCGCCACCTAGTTAAAAACAAAAAAGTGAAAATGAGGTGTTGTAATCGCAGGTATCTGTGACCTAACATGGTCAAAACTGCACGAAATTGGAAGTGTAGGATCATTATAACACCCTCTTAATGCCAAGTTTCGTGGAATTCCATTCATGGGGGGCCATACAATAAATTAATTTATGTTATTGTACACCAACTGACCTGTAGGTGGCCGGACACAGTTTTCTGTGAATATCTCGAGAACCGTAGTGCCTAGGACAACCACATTTGTTTTGTATTTTGGTCTTAAGGGGCCATGTCAACCCATCCCATTACCACTTATTTCATGTATAGCGCCACCTAGTTAAAAATTCAAAAGCAAAAAATTAGGTGTTTTAAATCACAATATCTCTGGCTGACATGGTCAAAACTGCACGAAATTGAAAGTGTAGGATCATTATGACACCCTCCGAATGCATGCCAAGTTTCGTGGACTTTCGTTCATGGGGGGCCATACAATAAATTAATTTATGTGTACATTTAGTGACTGTACACCAACAGAGTTTTCTGTGAATATCTTGAGAACCGTAGGGCCTAGGATGACCATTTTTGCGTGTGTTTGCCTCCAGGGGTCATGTTAACCCATTCCATATGCACACATGTGCATAAACAGATACACACACACACACACATACATCCACAGTAATCATACGTATGACACATATTCACATAGTAGACATATGTACGCATGCATGCACATGCACACACACAGGCACACACACAAGCACATGCACGCACACACATCCACACACACATAAACATAAACATGTACACGCACACAACACATGCACACAATTCAAGAATTTCTCATAATTATGAACAGGCAAGATGGGGGTGGGGGTAAAATTTATTTTACATGTGAAATCTATGAACTAATCATGTTTTGGTACTTGTTGTCTAGCAGATACCAGTGAGAATTGAGTGTGCATAATGCAATTCAGTGAGACCGTTAGAATCATATATGCCTTTCAGCGTGACTTATTTTTGTGGATAAAAATGTGCTGCACTGGGCGGCGGTCATATTTTGTACCGCTCTGCGGTACATCTAGTTTATTTATTTATTATTTTATTTTTTATTTATTATTATTATTATTATTATTATTATTATCATTATTTTTTTAATTAAATTAATATTCTTTTTATTATAATTTATTTATTATTATTATTTAATCAACATTGTTTTGTTTATCTTATATATTTATGTACTGAATCTGTATACATGCTCTGACAACATAAGCACTCTTGTCATGTCAATAAAGCTTATTTGAATTGAAATTGAACTGAATTGAATTAGTTTCAAGGGATTAGAATACTACCTGTGCTGTTCAGCATTGTGGAAAATAAGGAGGAAAGCACATACTGTGACTGGCTTGTTTTGGTCAATTCCTCCTGCCACAGTGAAACCCAGACCAGTGCCGACCTCCTTGTGCAGGACCACCACTTGGACGTCATCATAGTTCTAGAAATATACAAGCACAGAAAATATTAGCTGAAAGTATCTAATGGTCTCATATAGACATATTAATGCTAACATTAAAGGTGCTTTAATGTTAGCATTAATTAATTAATGTTAGCACTTAAGAGTTTCTTACCTTAACATAATGTTTCCAAAATCATTTTGATGGCACATAACCTCATAACATGACGAACAGCACTTCTGCCATTGTGTGAGTGGCCCACAATAGGCGATTCCTGACCTAGCAACTTTCTGTAGGAATACTGCCCTTCCTCCGAAATGGAAACGGAAAAGAGCTGCTATGCTACAGGAATTTGGAGATCTCTTTCTACAGACTGCTGTCGGTGCATTATATCGCAGTTATGTTCGTACTTGGTTGCAAAAGACGCATGTTTAGCTAGTTTATTATTGCACTTCTCAACTGTAGGGGGACCCTGGGAGCAGATGAAGAGTTTGGTTCCTAAACGCTATTTATAAACGATAAATGTAGTAACAATAACCCAATTACAGTTACATTAAAATTACTTGGAGAACAAAACGTTAAAAAATGATTTATTAAAATAGAGGATATAGCGTTTTGGACCCAAACTCTTCAAATATTCTTTAGTGCTGCTTTAATGCTGTGATCAAGATGAGGGGAATACTGATCGAAACCCATGGGATTGTAATGCACAGAACAAAAAGTGTAGATAAGGCTCATGTTTCCTCAACCAATGCAGCGAGGCAATCACATTCTGTTAAAAACGAACTGAAGGAGTTTTCCTACAGGGTATACTAGTCCAGCTTGCCACTTAGAACTAACAATAATCAGTTATTTGTTCGTTGTAGAGGGCATTGGATACAAACTAAAACAAAGCCAAAACAGGCGTCACTATACTACACTACAGGAAGCTTTAATGGACCTCTAAATTAAGCCCAGATGCCCTGTGTGTATCCCACATCAACCTGCTATCTTGACTTGCAGATGGAAAGCCCTGAACAAGACCAGGCTGTTGATCCATGTTGATTTTCTAATCAATGTAGTCATCATTATTAGCCATCCTTACCCTCAATGGAGTGCCTGGATTGCTCTTTGTTAGTGAATTATTCTTTTTCCCCTTCTTCCAAGAATTTTGTTCACAAAGCTACCAGTCGGCTGTTTTTAAAGTCACAGGACCCTTTGGGGTTTTACCTGTAAGGCGTCATCCCCAAGGTTTCGCACATCCTGCAGGAGGCTGTCCAGCTCCTCGTTGTCCAGGAGCGTGACACAGGACACGGCAGAGATGTCCGAGCTCAGGGAGGCTGAGCGGCCAGAGGGCCAGTCGTCAGCGTCGTCCTCGCTGTCATCTAGGGGAGAGTAGTCCACTCCTCCGAAATTACACAGCTCCGCCAGACTGCAGGATTGGGGAGGAGAGATGGGCATTACAAAGGAGCAGAAAGAGAAACAGAAGTGCTTGGATATATGGCTGAGGCAATTAGAAGATTGATTAAAAGTCTGCACACTGTAGCATAATGAAAGAGAGCTACAGTGTGCAGACTTTTATATGGTTATGATTATGGATTTGGCAGACGCCTTTGTCCAAAGCGACACACAAATAAAAAACGACATAATATTTAAAATTGAACAGGGAACAGATTAGAATGTTGGTCAAATATAATAAGGAGAATAGTAATAATAAACAACAATATCAATTCAATCAATAGCCTAATAAAATAAGCAATGAAAGTGAGAGGAAAAGCAATAATAAAATTTATATACTTTTCATTTATGTTTTCTATGTTTTACTGCCTTATGTCCAGCACCTGCACTTTCTTGTGATGTGCGAACCGTGGACAATATAAATCTGTGTGTACAATCATACAATATGTGGTGATAAAATATACCTCATCCACGCGCATAGGGACTTGACACTCACCTGACTGAGAAACTCCTCCGGCTCATGTTACTGGTGATGGTCACCGAAGATTCACCTGAGTCCGAGTCACTGTCTCTCTGCGTGCCGTCATCATCATCATCATCCTCCTCCTCGTCCTCTTCCTCATCTGAGCTCCACCTGGCTACTGACGGGCTGAAAGGCCCTGAGCCTCCACCCTTGTCCAGCAGAGTCAGTCTATCAAGGGGAGGGCAACTGGTGAGCCCTGGAGGACCATGACGGATCAGCAGAGGCCCCCGGGTGGAGTGGACGCTGTTTGTGGGGGTGGGCGGTTCAGAGTCAGCATCAGAAGGAGGGTGGATGTCGCTGTTTGTGGGGGTGGGCGGTTTGAATGGGGTTGGGTCATAGCCATTAAAGCTAGGAAACAAGGGGAGACTAACGGGAGAGTTGGTGGGCGTCTTGTCTGCGTCGTCCTCTGAAGCGTCTGAAACTTTTGAGAAACTCCCGGGGGTTTCCAAGTCATTCTGCTCAAATACGGCTCTCCGGTTGGAATTATTATTGTGATTGTTTTGGTGATATGGGAAGAGTGTGTGCTCTGGTTTACTGCTGCGTTTAACGCAGTCCTGAACTGTAACTGTGTTTCTGATAACAAAGAGAGCACGAGAATCTGTCTCATCCACGTCTTTTGATCCATGTGATTTGGGGTCTGTTCCTTTTGAGGATGGCTTTTGAATTCCACCCTTCAAGCCCATTTCAAACTTGTCAGAGCTATCTTGGTTCAGTCCGATCTCATCCACAGAGATTGATCTCATAGTCCAAGCTTTGTCATGTGGGTTCCCCCTCATACTCTCTTGCGTTCTCCTGGCCAAAGCATGATCAGATTCACTTTTCTTCAATCCTCCCCTGTCCTTTGGATGCTCTGGCACAGAAAAGAATCTTCTGGACTTCAGGAACTGGGGGGCAGTTCTGGTTTTCTGGGCCAGGGCCTCAAACTTATGGATAGTGTTCCGCACCGAGTCCATCGAAGGGTTATTAGATTGACCCTTCTTGGCGTCTTGCTTTCCGATTGGGCCATTCACTGATTTGACGCGCGTGTCAAATACGTCCTCATCTACTGTACTATTGATAGACTGCTTTGTTGGGGAGGCCTGGGCATTAGGTGGAATTGCAAAACCTTTATCTGAGGAATATTCCTTTTTTGGAATCTTGCCAACATTTGACTCTGATGTTTTGCTAGCCATAGCTAATGTCTCTTGAGAATCTTTTGTCCTGCTGAGTTTATCTAGGCAATCAGATTTCCCAAATTTGCATCGGCTTTCGTCTCCTCTGTTGGCAGTCACGCTCTCTTTTGCTTTCCACCCTGCGACGTCCTTATCCATAGTAACTTTTGACTGTTCTTCTTTTAAACTGCTTTCCTTGACAACACCAGAGCTTTTCAGATGTGAGCAGACCGTTTCTTTGCTGAACTCTTTGGATGGCGTCTCTGTCTCTCTCAGGTGTTTTAGCTGAGCTGTGGCCGAGAGCCTGCTTCTGGCTCTGTCCAGAGACTTGGTGTAGAGACCCACCTCCGGAGGGAGAGTTTTCCTCTCGATGGATCTTTCCCGATATCGTGAAGCCACTGGGGCCACTGAGGTGCTCAGACTGGGTAAAGTGTCTCTCCGCGAGAAATTGTCGTCACCTGGACTAAACCTCCTGGGGAAGGTTCCTCCCTTCTCTACATTATGAGACGTCGGTGATCGAGGGCTATGGAGGGTGTAGGATGGGCTACCAATATCTGAACTCAACTTTCTTTGGCCGGGAGTCAGATCGGAAGGCAAGTTGTCAAGCCAGTCACCAACAGGAGCAGAATGCCGCTTGGCTTTTGCATCATCTGATCCACTCATTCCATAAAGCCTCTCGATTCGATCCAAGATAGTTTGGTTTCCAGTGACTTCATTCGATTTCGATCCACCCAGGCCCGAATCCTCCTGACTTAACTGCCTCCACGGAGGTCGTCCCTCCACAGGCGACTTCAGGCTGTCTTGAGGTCGGAGTCGCAGCGGCAATGACCGTTCCCCTCCCGCCCTATCCAAAGTACTGACTACTCGATTCAACCTCAGCGATGAGGTCCCCGTTACTCCCTCTCCCAGTGTGGGTAAAGCCTTCTCACTCCCTCTTACGGCAGAGTATGCCTGTATGTGAGATGACACACTGCCAGCTTCCCCATAGTCCTTGTATGATGCCTTCCTATCAAGGCTGCTGTTTTCCACCTCCCTCCTCTCCAAACTCTCTGCTCGTCTGGCTGCGGCTCCAGTCGAGAGGTTCTGGATCCCTGCTCTGCCTCCGTCATCTACTCTGCCCCTCCAGTCCAGGCTCTTGCTCCTGCTTTGCATGCTCTCCTTCCTCCACTCAGTCCTTCCTCTTGCACTTCCTAGTGGGCTGCAGGCCTTTCCTGGAGCATCTGTATCGTCCGTACTGAATCTGGGTTTTGCATCGCTAGCGGTGGAACTCTGGGTCGCCCCCGTGTCAGCGGTCACCTTGGCGTCGGGTGTAAATTTGACACGATTCGGACCTCTGCCTCTGTCCCCGTCTGTGCGGTTCCCTGCGGGAATGTATGGCTGAGGGCCAGCGGAGACTCCTTTGATCTCCTCTCTCTCCATCCTGCCGGCCTCCTCCTGAAAGGCGTGTCGCGCGCTTCTCAGCGATGCGGTCCTGAGCCCCAGGTTCGAACGAGAGTTGGCGGACCGCACGGTGAAGCGCACCGTGGCTGAACCCTGCGCAGGGCGGCTCGCAGACGGAGCCGCTGCACTGTCTGACCGTGACTCAGCTGAGAGAGCACCGCTCCTCGCGCCAGATGACTTGGGCAGTGTGTTCGGATTCATAACAGCGGATCGGACTGGCACACTCATGCTCAAGAGGAGTCCTTCAGTAAATCCAAGTCTGGATGGCTGATATGCAGAACTATAATATAACCGTGCAGACAAAACTGATTAGTCAATAGAGTTTGAACATTGTTCTTTCAGTAACCCCCCCTTTCTCGGAGCATCCAGTGGTTTTGCTATATATTTGGTACTCCATTTCTCATAGCCCTCCATTAGGTCTGGTCAGCTCCGAGAAGGATTTAGCCAGTGTGGTTTCAAAAAGAGTTTCAAAAATGCAGGAAAAAACATACCATTCAGTGTCAAACAAAAACAAAGACTTAACATAATTATATGACAACAGTCCAAGAGGAAAAATAGAAACAACTCAAAGTTATGCAGTCACTGTGGAGAATGTGGACGGGCAACGTGTGTTGAAATCCACAGGTGTGTTACGATGACAGGAAGCCTGGCTCACTGATGAGTGCAGTCAGTAGCTTCAGTTTTGTTAAAGACAAAAAAAGAATCTGTTGTGTCTGGTGGGACACAAGAGAAACCGCGGTATACTCAGAAAATATGCTGCCCCTGTGATCATGTCCTCTCCAGCACAAACATGCACTGACGCTGGGACAGACGCACATATGGGTTTATATCGCTTTGGTCCTTGAGGTTTGACAGTCCATTTACACTTCAGTGTGGATCAACTGTTTGTTTTCTCTTTTGTATCCTTCTCGTCTCCTGAGTCTCCAACCCCACCGCTGTGACAAAGGAGTCCCTTTTCTGCAGACAGCCTCCTCAAGTCTCGGGCCAATTTGCAGCAGTCATCCGTTGTCATTCATGGTGCCGTTCCCCCCCCTCCATCGCCTTTTGTTTTCTTGAAGTGCCTGCGAGCAGGAAATAAGACGAGGACAGAGTTTATTTTCCTTAAATTGTCCCTCCTTCGAATCCTGATCTAATTCCCTGGAATGCTTTGGTAATCGTATCCAGGTCGGACACAGGCAACCACTGCTGGGGAAGGCCAAACTTAATTATGGTGCATTTAAAGAGCGGGATATTTTACAGGGCAAAGCAGTCTGATTATAGTCATCTGAGAGGAGGATGAAGAAGAGAGGAAGAATGAATAAAAGAGAAAAAGGGAAAGAAAAGAGGAAATGAAAGTAAGTGAGTGAGTGAGGGAGTCTGAGTGAGGGAGTGAGAGAGAGAGTCTGAGTGAGTGAGTGAGAGAGAGAGTCTGAGTGAGTGAGAGAGTCTGAGTGAGGGAGTGAGAGAGTGAGTGAGTGAGAGAGTCTGAGTGAGTGAGTGAGTGAGTGAGAGAGTCTGAGTGAGGGAGTGAGAGAGAGAGTCTGAGTGAGTGAGTGAGAGAGAGAGTCTGAGTGAGTGAGTGAGAGAGTGAGAGAGTCTGAGTGAGTGAGGGAGTGAGTGAGTGAGGGAGTCTGAGTGAGTGAGAGAGTCTGAGTGGGTGAGTGAGTGAGTGAGTGAGTGAGAGAGTCTGAGTGAGTGAGTGAGTGAGTGAGAGAGTCTGAGTGAGGGAGTGAGTGAGTGAGGGAGTCTGAGTGAGTGAGAGAGTCTGAGTGGGTGAGTGAGTGAGTGAGAGAGTCTGAGTGGGTGAGTGAGTGAGAGAGTCTGAGTGGGTGAGTGAGTGAGTGAGTGAGAGAGTCTGAGTGAGTGAGTGAGTGAAAGTCAAAGAGTTGTATTTGAAACTGAGGTTTCAGCAGAACTCAATTGACATTTTTTTCCATCCTCTTAAAATTCCTTGGTCAGTTATACATTTCAGCGAAAAATGTGGCGTGCCATCAAGTAACCTTTATGGACACTGTAGATGTCATAAAGACCACAGACTGACTGAAAGTAGTAATCCAGCTCTATTTCCAGTATTTGTGTTTGTGTTTATGTTCATTCATTTAACTGATACTTCTACCTAAAGCTTCTTACAGATGAGAACTGACATTTTTCACCGGGTTGACACCAGTGTGTCATCATATTTCCTCAAACATCACTCATACTGAATGGAGCTGCATGTACCGGTAACTTGTAACTTTTAACCCTAGAGCCTTCACAACGCTTCACATACCAACACAATGCTCTCATTGTGGTCTCTCAGATACACTTTGAGCCTTTTAAGACATGAGGGTATGTCTCTCTCTCTTTCTGTCTGTCTGCTCTGTTTACATAAGCAACATGCTTTGGCTATTCTGTCACACAAACACACACACACACACACACACACACACACACACACACACACACACAGACAAAACCTGATCAACAGTAAGATAACAGGAAAAACAAATCAGACAGCAATCCTGAGTGGGGAACAATCGGTTACTCTGTCAAAGTCATCACACACAGAGACACAAACACACTGTCAAACACACGAAAAACAGCCAAATGTCCACATATCACATGTGGGCCACACACATGACAAATGGTGACCTTTCCTTGCGTTATTGTGCCAACACAATCATGCATATAGTGAAGTACCAGGACTCACATACATGATGTAAAAACAGATTTTGAGTGAGATCTGATAAGAGAGGTAGTTCCCATTGAGGCCACGGCACAGATACGCATACAGATGTTTACGAGGACGCCCATTCACTCAACCACACCTGAGTAAGAACAAGCAATGGCCTGATATCAGGGTTTCAGCGTTGTGCCAGCACATTTACGGACCCACCTTAAAAACTCACAAAGGCATCAAATAAGCATCAGTTCAGCCACCTCAGATATGTTTGCTGTGGTTTGTGAGCATGGCAAAAAGAACAGAGGATCTAGGATCTGATCTGAGATCTGAAGATGTAATGTTTTGGTTCTGTGTTTGAGTGGTGGGGATGGAGTGAGCAAGGAGGAGTTTCAAGCAAGCGCTAATTAAACAAGAAGGACAAACGGAACATGCATGCAGCCAAAATACAGGGAGAGCAATAGCAAACGAGTGAAAGAAACATAGAACGGAGAAAGAGGAAGAAAGGCAGAGAGAGAAAGACGTCTTTCAAAAGACGTTTCTCAAAAGACGTTTCTCAAAAGAGCCTTGTGAAATCAGTACACCGCAAGCATACAAAGCAAACAGATAGGCAAACATATCAGACAACCAAGATATGTAGAGCACAAACAAGACAGCACAGAAAAGTGTGTGCCTGTGTGACCCTACCTCTGTTCCTTTAGATGAATGAAAGAGTCGTGTCAGTTTACAGAAGCACCTGTTCGCCTAGCTCCAGCGATCACACAATCACACACTGGCCACTTCCTCCTTTCATTAGGGCTGTGAAGCGCTCTCGCTCACCTGTGGTCAGACTAGCCTGAGATCTGGCTTACTGTACTGCACAACACCTGCTGGGATTAGGAATGAAAAGGTTCTCTCCATCCTCCCAATTTCTTTCTCTCTCTCTCTCTCTCTCTCTCTCTCTCCCTCCCTCTCCCCCCCCCCTCTCTCTCTCTCTCTCTCTCTCAGCACTCGGTCATTTTTACATGAGGTCACTAGAGCTCCACAGACTTGTCCGACTGGTTTCTCACCTCTACTCCTTCCTATAGCGCCTTCCTTTTGTTGCTCCTTCTGCTCTCTTCCTCCTCCTCTTTCCTCCTCCTCCTCCCTCCCCCTTTTCTCTCATTCTCATTCTCTCTCCCTGTCACACTCCGACAGGACAGCATTCCTGACGATGACGTTGTTGACATGGTATGGATGGTGTTAGGTGAGTAACTCTCTGTGTTCAAACAGGCATATATACAGTGACATGCAGGTACCTGGACATATGTTTTATTAGCAGCCTTGGACATACCCAGGCCGAACACACAAAGTGTTACTGGACACAACGGGGACACAGTACATACAGTGCTGTGTGTGTCATTCACTCAGGCCTCTGACATGAACATGTAGTGTGTAGGTGCGAAGCCGTGACTAATGTGATTATGCTAATGCATGTGAACATGGGAATGGGCACACACTAGAACACACACACACACACACACACATGCATGCATGTAGGAACAGAGACATGCACAAGGTGTACATCCACAGAATGCACACACACAGACACACACACACACACGTAAAACCTGATCACCCCACCTAACACACACACACACACACACACACACACACACACAAAACCTGATCACCCGACCTAACACACACACACAATGTCATGAATGCACAAAGAGAGACGCTAACACAGACAGACTAAGACCCATGGGCCCCCATGCCTATTGTTGCTATGACATCAGGGCATCATTACAGCCTAATGTGAGCAGTGAAGATGGGCAGAGAGACAGCAGAGGGAGCGCAAGGGAGGAGGAGAGGAGGGCATGGGGGGGGGGGGTTGACCGGGTGAGAGCTTGATGGTGGTTAAGAAGTGGCACAAAGTTTCCACATCCTTCCATAGTCTAACCTATCACACAGAACAAGGTTAAGAGACCTGATGTCCACCTGTGAAAGCTCTCACCTGTGTTAGGTTACAGTGCTGAAGCATGTCGCATGGGAACACAAAAGCACACCCACAAAGGCCATGATTGTCTCATAACACAAAACAGGACCTGATGACTAATGCTAAAGACAGCAAATACTCGGGTTACCTGCATGCTTGCCAAGGCAACACACCTGTATAGCTACACAGACACAAAGAATCAATCATAAACAAAGCTCAAATGAGATCTTAGAAATAACAAAGAGCAATTGAATACTAGTTTGAATATCTCATGAAATATCATTCCATGTTGAATGGGCCAGTTGTGGGTCAACAAGTAGCTTCCTCAGCTGGCAATTAAATTAACGAATTAAAAATGAAGGTAACAATGCAATAATCTATGTAAAATTGGTTGTGATCTATGTAAAAATCAAAGAAACAATGTAAAAATAATCTTTTAGTAATTTACTGACCAATTCAGAGCCTAGCTCCTGTGGCCCACGTGAGACTGCCACGGCCACGTGTAAGTGAACAGATAAATGTGGCATCTGCGGTAAAGTGCTACGAGTTATGCAGTGCAATGTGGATGCACCTCAATTTGCAAGGTCACTTCTGCAACCCAAAGCATGGAAACTTGTGGAAACGTTTGCTAAGCCACTGAAGAACTACTGTGCACTCAGCTATCCCCTTTTCAACTGGCTGAATTATCATGATGTACAATCGGGCACACCTGCCTGTACAATCACTGAAACAAACAAAGTTGAATAAACAAGGTGAGGTACTGAGAAGGGGCATTACTACTGCGACTACCAAACTACTGTGAATTTACAGCAATTCAGCATTACGGTATGATGGACCATCCCTATGAAAAGTTATTTGGAGAAAGTGCATGTCAATGTCATCATTTGCCATTTCTAAGACAATAATGACTGCATAGAGTCAATCTCACTTCAGGCTAAAAATGGAGTGAACAGCTCTCCTGGAGGGCAGACTCTACCATCTGGCAAAACAACCATGGCACTTTCTACTGCATGACATATCATTACTTTAGGGCTCCAGCCAATGTCGTTTCAGTTGAACCACTGATGCACCCAAGCACAGGAGAACTGGCATATGAAGTTGACCAAAGAGGTGGGTTATATTAAAAATCACTTACTGATTATCAATTGATTATAATCTGCGTCATCCATATTGTTTGTTTACTGTATGCAAATATCTGTCAGGATGACGGTAATATAACCATGAGATGAAAAAACAGAAGCATTTAAAGTCTTTTACCTGTGTGCACTGAATGTCTTCTGTGTTCTCTCTCTCTCTCTGCTCCCCTGCTCAACAGAAGACGTTGAACAAGAAGGAGAACAACATTCTCAAAGCAACTTCACCACTTCCTGTGTGAGCCAAACTAGTGCCAGCAGCTTCAAAGTCAGATACAAAAAAACAGTAGAACCAATCACAATGGAGAGAAAACATGATACAGAGGAACGAGGAACAACAAAAAGACAAGGGCAGAGATGGACAGCCTGTCTGAGAGGGAAGAAACAGACTGCAAAAGAGAAGGAGACAGAATAGGCTTTAATGTGCACTTCATGTGGGAAGGCCAACAAGTGGACTATTTAGAGAAGTTCCTCGAAGATACAGATCAACAGGCAGGCACAAAGAAGATCCTTATTCTCATCAGCATCAACATGTTAACTGTCACAGGCCACTTAACTCCCCCGCCAGACAGACACTAATCTGTAAAGGGACATGTGACAAACAAAAACCTCTCTCTGTCTCTGTCTCTGTCTCTCTCTGTCTCTCTCTCTCTCTCACACACACACACACACACAGTATGGGTTTAACATGGTGTGGGGTGAACTGCGTAAGAGGGGCTGGGGTTAATGAAACCCTGGGCCTTGAGGTTAAGTTTAATTGGTCGTTGAGTCACCTGTGGAACCCAGAAGCACTCGGTGACAAACAAAGTGGTCACGCAACCTCATGCAACCAGCACGTCTGCCATCTGGTGTAATCTAGTGAACGGAAACAGCTTTGTGGCTTTAAAACAAAACACAGCGAAAACAAGACAAGGGTAGCCTATTTTAGATTTGACAGCAAAATGATCACTGCAAGGAGACCTGAAGGGGACATGAGTAAAAATATAGTTATAAAAGTTTCTAATGCACAAACTGCAAAGCAGCATGAAACACTGTTTCCAGTTTTTTTTTCAAGAGATAGAGCTGCATGCATAAAAATGACATCACCATAATCGTACTAACAAAAAGGTACACATTATTTTTTAGCATTGAAAGTAAGACATTTTTAAACGAAAATAAAAACTTTACTATGGTCTGAGGTTATCAATATGGACTCCAAGAGCCTGAGTTAGAGAGCGATCCCGGGCGAGACGAGCACTCTGATAGGGCAAGACCTCCCCAGTGAAGTGAATTTCAATACACCAATCACATGACATCAGCATTAAATGCAGATCTATCTATCGGCTGATAAATGTCAACATCCCTTTATGGCAAGAATGGGACATTCTGTTGTCCTGTAATCTAAGCAGGACAGTAGCCAAAATACTGATATTGGCAGTGAATATGCTGAACACATAATCGCAGTGTGTCCAAAAGAATGGACTTAATGGCAATGGTGTGTATCGCACCCAAACTTAAATCCGGTAGAGTTGTGTCATTTCTCCTCAAACTATTTGATTTTAGCCTGCAAGCGCGTTGGGGAGAGTACAAAAGTATTGTCACTTAGGCTACAAAACACATAAATAGACAACATCAATTAGGCTACTACCGGGCGGTGGTAGTGTAGTGGTTAAGGAGCTGGGCTAGCGTGCAATAGCCTGAAAGTTGTCGGTTCAATTCCCAGCTTCCACCGTTGTGCCCTTGAGCAAGGCACTTAACCCCAAGTTGCTCCGGGGACAATGTGATCCCTTGTAATATAGCTGACATATGTAAGTCACTTTGGTCAAGAAGTGTCTGCCAAATGTAATGTAATAATAATAATAACAATATTTCCAACCATGGCCTATATTCACAAATAGTAGCCTAACATAGGCCTAGGTAGTATTATTATGTAGTATGCATGACCAAAACATATTAGGCTAAGGTATGACAAACCAAACTCAAACTCAACCCTCTCTACTGTAGATGAGTGCCATCTACTGCCATCTAGTGTAATTTACACGTAAAATCAACAGTGTTGATCTAAGAGTTGATTTTTGTGAGTTGATATGGTCCATTCGATTAAGTGTTACAAACTTTCTTTTACTGTCTATGGTTACAACTAGGCTACTTAATAGATGAGTAGGCCTATAAAGAGCTTGTAATGCTACTCTCTTGAAATCAAAATAGGGGGCATTAGCCACCATGACCACAAATAAAGGTCACAGCTAAAGAGTTCTAGCCTCTCTTCTCTTATCCACAAATTCACATATGATGGTAAATCATGATTGATTATCATCATCAGCGAATACGACACATTTTGCGATCGAAGACAGTAGACTGACAGCCTGACACACCTTAAAGAAATGCATGCTGATAAGCGCAGAGCTTCTTCCATGACAGTAGATGGCGATGTCCCATAAATACCTAAATTCATCTGTCAACACACGTCCCCAGCGAAGAAGAAGTCAGATGATCAGCGACAACAAAACATTCATAACAGGAAATGTTAAATTCATGGACAACATCTCCAATTAACCAAATAATGTACCAACTTGGATTACCCTTTTGCTGAAGATCAATAACTTGTAGAGTTGTAACTGACGTAATCAATCATGTCCTCCTCGGACTCGCCTCTTTCTGGAGTGAACGTAGTGCTTGTGATGGCCTACGGTAGTTTGGTAAGGGTTGTGTTGTTTACATTTTACCACATAACGTTAGCCTACAGCTGATTCGTTTTATTTATTTTATTGGTATGCATGTTTTCTTTGACATGAGCGTGATAAGCTTGTCTCTGCACTCTGGTTTAAGTGTCTGTAAAAGTCCAAAGCAAATGAGATTTCGGCTAACGATAGCCTACTTTTTAAGGCAGCGCACACCTTACTTTTACATTTCCATAACTAATTCACTGATACACCGATTGTCACAACAGGTGAAGAGTGAGGCAATGATGGACAAATATGGCCGTCATGATTTTGCTTGGCGTGTGTCTCAATCCCCAACAAATGTATCGGCTACCCCACTAATCCTCACTTTCTCCTTGTTTTAGGTGTTTGTGTTGCTGTTCATTTTCGTGAAAAGACAGATAATGCGGTTCGCCATGAAGTCTCGTCGAGGACCTCATGTACCGTTGGGTCACAACGCACCAAAGGTAGACCTATCATATCATCGGTTAAAACTTTTACCTCTGGTTAGTGACATTTGATGTAAAACATGGTAGTCCAACAGCGATTTCTCAATGGGCAACTTGGTGATATGTAGCTTGGTCTGAAAACTCACATTGACTGATTTAAACTAAACTGTTTCATGAGTAAAGGCTTTGTGGTCTAAACGCAGGATTTGAAGGAGGAGATAGACTCACGTCTGTCCAAGGTGAACGACATCCGCTATGAGCCGCGCCTTCTGGCAGCGGAAGACGACCGTCTCTCATACCGGGGTCAGAATGGTAATGGTAATGTTTCATAAAAATCTTCAAAATGTAAATCAAAGTAACTCTGCGACCTTCTGGCCCTATTGAATAAACTCAATCCAGCTCCAAATAATTCATGAATTATAATCTTAAATGCTCAAACGTGATGCCACATCATCAAGACAGCATTCTCTAAGAAAAACCATGTATCAGAACATGTATCATTTGATTTTCTAGGTTGCTACAACTACCTCTATCGAATGAAAGCGCTAGACGCCATCAGAGACACGGGTGAGAGAGCAACATGTTTAGCCTACTCCACACATGTTCAGTATCTTGTGTGAGCCCAATGTGCTGTATTGTACCTCTCATTTATCTCTCTCTTTGTGTGTGCGTGTGTGTGCATGCGTGTGTGTGTGCGTGTGCGTGTGCATGCGTGTGTGCGTGTGTGTGTGTGCGTATGCGTGTGCATGCGTCTGTGTGTGTGCGCGTGTGTGTATGTGCGTATGTGTGTGTGTGTGTGCGCGTGTGTGTGCGTGTGTACGCATGTGCGTGTGTGTGCATGTGTGCGCGTGTGTGCGTGTGTGTGTGTGTGTGTGTCAGATTTACCTTTCCATGAGCTGGGTCACAGCTCCAGCGCATTGACTGGACGGCGTTACAGGAACTGGCTGATTGAACTGAGAAACTCCAGCTCTCTGGTTAGGACCACGCGCAGCGGCCTCATTGACAGACTGCTGGAGGGGTACGACAATGCCAGACATGGAACAGGGGTTAGTGTTTATGTTTGTTGATCACTTGTTTCATTTAGTATTGTTCATTCCTAAGCAGCATGTAAGTACATTGGACCATTTGGCTAACTCTCAAATAAAAACGTAAAATGTTTACTCATTTGTTCCACAATATTAAATAGTGTGTGTGTGACTGGTGTGTTCTGACACAGGCCTTTGGAGAAGCAGAATTTCTAAAATATCAGGACGCTCTGAATGAACTGGCCACAGTGTGAGTACCAGACTCGTTCTTACTTGATCTCTCTCCTTTTCTCTCAGACTCTTAGTTCCTGTCGCTCTGTCTTCTCTACCTCTCACTAACCTCTCTCATGGGTTTTCATCCACCAGTTCTGATATGAATCTTGGAACTTATCAGTTAAAAAAAGTCAAATTGGATGTTGTAATCAGTTAGGCACTGTATTCTGTAGTCTCCTCAGTCAGTTGAAAAACCCCTTATTCCATAACCATTGCAGTTGAAAACACTTACAAACATTATGCATTATTAGGGATAACGATATGCTCAACTCACAGTTCGTTATGATTCACGATTTTAAGTTCATAATGCGATTTACTCACGATTTCTTTAGTTACATTAGCTGCAGTCAGTGTTTCCCGCAGGGAATGTGTTAGTTATAAGGTGTCTGACTGGGCTTGTAGCCTATATTATTAATATTTATATTATTATTATAATATTATTATGGTATATAAACTACGAATTTAAAAAAAAATACTGTATTTCTGATTATTTATTCATGACAGCACACATAATGTAAATATTATAGCCTAGGTGCTGTTAAGATACATTAGGCTCAAACAGCTCTCTCTACCTTTTTCTGTGTCTTGCTGCTTCAGCTGTCAGCTGTGAAGCCTAGAAATATTGTAAACAAAGTAAGCCTATTCTAATTGGCTAGTTTATCATAGTCTGCTGGTTAGACTGTTCAGTTTCCCCAGGTGTTTCAACGTGAATCTTTTTCTCCTTGGGATAGGCCCTTTTGAGCCTGGGAAATACTTTTCCTTTTACATTGGGATTAAGATGATAAGTCAAAGTCAAAGTCAAAGTCTGCTTTATTGTCAATTTCTTCACATGCCAAGACATACAAAGAGATCGAAATTACGTTTCTCACTATCCCATGGTGGAGACAAGACATATTTTACCAATTTAAGTCCACAGACAAAAACATAACATTCAAGTAAACAATAAAAAGTAAATAAGAAGGCACATACAATGAATAAATAAGAGCAGCAAAATTGTGTTGAAATTGTGCAATTGTGCATAGACAGTCAATATAGTAGTGCAAAGTCAGGCCAATAAATGGCTGAGGTAGTTCTGTTTTACCTAAGTAAGCAAGTGGCATAGTGGTGCAAGTTATGTAAGAGCAGCAGAAGTGTGTTGTGTTTTCAGGACAACAGGACAACAACAACAAGTTGCAAAGTGTACAAGTGGAGTAGTGCAAGTGGAGTAGTGCAAGGCAGCCATTGTGGGTCCAAAGTCCAGGATGTTATGTAGCTGAGGGTGGAGGGGGGAGAGGGGGGAGAGAGTTCAGCATCCTAACAGCCTGGTGTATGAAGCTGTTGGTGAGTCTGGTGGTGCGGGAGCGCAGGCTTCTGTACCTCTTCCCAGAGGGCAGTTGATCAAACAAATTGTGAGCGGGGTGACTTGCATCACTCACAATTGTGGTCGCCTTGCGGGTGAGGTGGGAGGTGTAAATGTCCTTCAGGGAGGGGAGTGAAGCACCAATAATCCTTCCAGCTGTGTTCACTATGCGCTGCAGGGCTTTCCTGTTGTATTCAGTGCAGCTTCCGCCCCACACAGCGATACAGCTGGAGAGGATGCTCTCAATGGTGCCTCGGTAGAATGTGGTCATGATGGCTGGTGGAGCACTTGCTCGTCTGAGTTTCTGCAGGTAGTAGAGGCGGCGCTGGGCTTTCTTCGCCAGTGACGCAGTGTTGGTGGTCCAGGAGAGGTCTTCACTGATGTGCACCCCCAGGAATTTGGTGCTGCGCACACACGCACATCACTCCACCACAGCACCGTCGATGGTCAGTGGCAGGTGTTGGGTGTGACCTCTCCTTGGTCTTGCTGATGTTCAGCAGGAGGTTGTTGTCCCTGCACCACGTGGTCAGAAGGTCGACCTCCAACCTGTATTGAGTCTCGTCGCCCTTGGTGATGAGACCCACCAGAGTTGTGTCATCAGCAAATTTCACTATGTGATTGTTGCTGTAGGTTGCAGTGCAGTCATGCGTCAGCAGGGTGAAGAGCAGCGGACTGAGCACGCAGCCTTGGGGGGCCCCCGTGCTCAGTGTGATGCTGCTTGAGATATTGTTGCCAACACATACTGCTTGCAGAGGTAGGTACTGAGTCCCAGTTTGTCAAGTTTGCAGATGAGTTGTTGTGGTATTATGGTGTTGAATGCAGAACTGAAGTCTATAAACAGCAATCTCACATATGAGTCTCTTTTTTCCAGGTGGGTGAGGGCTGGGTGGAGGGCAGAGCAGATTGTTTGGCTCGGTATGCAAACTGGAAGGGGTCCAGGGTGGGGGGGAGAATGGATTTGATGTGTGACATGACAAGCCGCTCAAAGCACTTCATGATGATGGGTGTCAGTGCCACAGGGCGGTAGTCATTAAAGCAGGATGGAGCAGTTTTCTTCGCCACAGGTATGATGGTGGCAGCTTTGAAACATGATGGGACGATGGCTTGCTTCAGGGAAGTGTTAAAGATGTCTGTGAAGACATCCTTAAGCTCCTCAGCGCAGTCCTTCAGCGCAGGACCTGGGATGTTGTCTGGACCTGTTGCCTTACGGGTGTTGATAGCAGCAAGTGTCCTTCACGCTGTTGGCAGAGAGGCACAGGGGCTGCTCATGTAGAGGGGGATGGGTCTTCTGTGGGCAGGTGCTGTTTTGTGCTTCAAAGCGAGCAAAGAAGCGGTTCAGATTGTTGAGCAGAGGGATGTTGCTCTCACAGCTCTGTGGCGCGGGCTTGTAGTCCGTGAGGGCCTGAATGCCCTGCCATAGGCTTTGTGCGTTCCTGCTGTCTTTGAAGTGTGTGGTTATCTTTTAAGTGTATTCCTTTTTTGCTTCCTTGATGCCACGGGACAGGTTGGCTCTCGCTGTTCTCATGCCAGCTTCATCCCCAGCTCTGTAGGCTTTGTCTCTGGCCCTCAGCAGCCTGAGGACATCCCCTGTCAGCCATGGCTTCCAGTTAGCCCGAGTGATGATGTCTTTTGTGTGGGTCACATCATCGATGCACTTGGTCATGTAAGAGGTTACAGTGTCTGTATACTCCTCAATGTCTGTCTGGTTGTTGTAAGTGGCTGCCTGCTTAAACATTTCCCAGTCTGTTGTGTCAAAGCAGTCTTGAAGAGCATCGGACGCTCCCTCAGGCCACACTTTTTTTAACCTGCTTACGAACCGGTTTGTTTGCTTTTACTCTTTGTCTGTATGCGGGCATTAGCATAACAGTGATATGGTCAGAAAGTCCAATGTGGGGGAGGGGGATGGCTTTGTATGCTCCTTTGTGTGTAGTGTAGACCAGGTCCAGGATGTTGTCTCCTTTTGTTGGAAAATCAACATGTTGGTGTAGCTTTGGAAGAACAGTTTTAAGATCTGCATGGTTAAAATCTCCAGCGAAGATGGTGAAACCGTCTGAGAATTGACTAAGAAGAAAGAATTTAGCAGTCAACTTGAATGCAAGAGTTTTGAACAAATGTGTACAGCGTGCTAATCTATGGTGGCGTAGGGCTACGCGATCTTGTTTACCTGCACCGATGGTTCATCAACGTTTTAAAGAAGCACTCCTTTGCCATTCCATGTGCTATCCCATTTGCACTAAACAATCAAGCAAATCGAATTTGAAAAAGGAAAAGGAAGAACAGCTTGAAAATGGATAAATTTGAAACACGAGATTATAACATTGAATTAGAGTGTCCAATTACTTATTGGGTGTTGGTTTTGAAAATTCCCTTTTAAATCAGAAGCATTTATTGATGGATGAATTCGTCATTTACAAGCTGTTTTCATAATTTCACTTTTTATTACTGTTTACAATAGCAAATTAATGAAATCTTTTATTGCTACTTTTTCAGTGACGCCTACGGTCCTCCATACACACATCGCTGCACAATGAAAGAGCTATGAAGTTATTCATTATTTATTCATTTTTGGACAACGTAGTTGCATCGCGATTACATTTTTTGCTAACCGGTTGTAATTTTTACACGTGTGTATTGATTTTTAGCAGATTCACAGTGCAGCGTTAACATCTGTACGCAATTCCAGCACCATAACCTTATTCCAGCACCATAATCATTGCATTTGAAAACACTTGCAAGCATTACACATTATGAACTAATATTTTTTACATCATAATGCTCTCGGTGTTGGATCAGTTCCTGCTAACTAAACCCTCATTCCAGCACTATTCTAAACCCATCTCTTGGTTCCCTCCCCACCTCCCCATCTCTTGGTTCCCTCCCCTCCCTGCAGGGTGAAGACCCACTCCAGCTCCGCCAGCCTGAGCCAGCAGCACCAGTCGGCTGCTAAGGACCTGACCAGCTCCCCGGGCCCATCCTCGGCCTCCACCATCCAGGTGACCTACCTGCCGTCCTCGGGCCAGCGCAGCAAGAGGCCCAAACACTTCCTGGAGCTCAAGAACTTCAAGGACAACTACAACACACTGGAGAGCACCCTTTAAACCAAATCACAGAGAGAGGGAGAGAGAGCAAAGGAGACGTGAGAGGAGAGCAGGAGATGCAAACTGGAGAATCACTGGAACAAATGACGAGAGAGTTTCTACACTTCATAGATTGGGAGGGACCATATTGGTTCAACACTGTATACAGTTCCTGACTGAAGCAGCTGCAGGTGGTTTAGAGTATGGATCTGAGCATCGTGGCATTTGCTTCAAAGAAAAGACATGGGAGAATTGTTTCTATAAATGTTTTGCTGTTTAGCGGTAAAACAGGAGGTACCAGAGCCTGACTGCCATTCTGAGAGTTTTCTCTCAATCGCACCACAAAGACTGTAGTTGAGCTAAAAACTATAACTCCCCATTCTGTATCCTACCAAGACCTTGTCATATGCAGAGATTTTAGGAAGCTGGTTAAATTCTGACCCTACATTACGGAGTTGAGACCATTGCCTTGTGGGTAATGTACATTACCTGTGTCTGTGCCATCCCCTCATATCAAGACTACAGATCCCATGAGCCTCTTCAGCAGCACTCACCATAGAAACATCAACATAGCTTAATTTCTGAACAGCTAAACTGTGTATTACTTTACTGACTCTTAAGTGCACTTTTATTCCATTTAATGTATTTCTGCTTGTTCATTTTTAGGTGAATGTTTTACATTTTAAGGAAATGTGTGTGTGTGTGTGTGTGTGTCTGTGTGTGTGTCTGTGTGTGTGTGTGTGTCTGTGGATGTGCTTGTATGTGCATTTCTTTTAGTGTGCACACTTTACTATGTTACACTTGTAATGTCATGAACTAGCTTGTGCACATGTGATTAACTTGGAGTGCACTTCCTGTAGTCTGTACCTGAATGTAATGTTGCCTCATACACGTGTGAGCCTTTAGAACTGGACCATAAAATTCTTCACCTAAGCTAACTCTGCCTCTTGGTCTCACGTCTCTCACACTATCACAGGCGTAAACTCAGCAAATATGTCCTCTGAGGTATTGAAGGTGGAGGATCAGTTCCTACAAATGTAGGAAACTCAAGTCTCATCAAAATAGTGATAACCTGTCTTTTTCATTAATTGTTTGTGCACTCGCATTGTTTTGCCGTAGTATTCATGAGAAGACCTAGTGACAACAGATTTTTATACACAACTTACACAGTGAACTCAGCATGATTACACCTGACAGAATTGTAAAATAGCTACTTGTCAGTGTTATTATTGGCCACTAGATGGAGCTCTGTCTCCTGGCCAAATGAGAGGATCTCTGCATCTGCATCAGTCTTGTGAGAAGCTAAAGAGCAACTGGTCACTTTTCAAATACTGTAAGTGTACACTCATCTTGTTCTTGTAAACATGTTTACAGAGTAAGTACATGTTTATCTTCTGTGAACAAAATGAAGGAAGGAAAAGATAATGCACAGGGACAAAATCAGAAAAAAAAATAAGAGTCCGATGCCAATGTTATCTTCAAACAGGTGCTTTTTCTGTAGAGTGAGCCACTACAGGCGCTAAAGCCTTTAATAGAGCATGGCAAGTGGTCTTTAAAAGAGCCTTTAATAGAGCATGGCAAGTGGTCTTTAAAAGAGCCTTTAATAGAGCATGTGGTCTTTAAAAGAGCCTTTAATAGAGCGTGGCAAGTGGTCTTCAAAAGAGCCTTTAATAGAGCATGGCAAGTGGTCTTTAAAAGAGACTTTAATAGAGCATGTGGTTTTTAAAAGAGCATTTAATAGAGCATGGCAAGTGGTCTTTAAAAGAGCCTTTAAAAGAGCCTTTAATTGAACATGGCAAGTGGTCTTTAAAAGAGCCTTTAAAAGAGCCTTTAATAGAGCATGGCAAGTGGTCTTTAAAAAAGCCTTTAATAGAGCATGTGGTCGTTAAAAGAGCCTTTAATAGAGCATGGCAAGTGGTCTTTAAAAGAGCCTTTAATAGAGCATGGCAAGTGGTCTTTAAAAGAGCCTTTAATAGAGCATGGCAAGGTGGTTTTTAAAAGAGCCTTTAATAGAGCATGGCAAGTGGTCTTTAAAAGAGCCTTTAATAGAGCATGTGGTTTTTAAAAGAGCCTTTAATAGAGCATGGCAAGTGGTCTTTAAAAGAGCCTTTAATAGAGCATGGCAAGTGGTCTTTAAAAGAGCCTTTAATAGAGCATGTGGTTTTTAAAAGAGCCTTTAATAGAGCATGGCAAGTGGTCTTTAAAAGAGCCTTTAATAGAGCATGTGGTCTTTAAAAGAGCCTTTAATAGAGCATGGCAAGTGGTCTTTAAAAGAGCCTTTAATAGAGCATGTGGTCTTTAAAAGAGCCTTTAAT
>NC_055966.1:34992218-35017218 GCF_018492685.1 Alosa sapidissima
ACTTTCCACTGAGGAAAGAACAAAAACTGGGCGGAGAAGAGGCCAGATCAGTGGGTGGTGTCCAACTGGTGTGTGAGTCACGTACATTCTTTAGGTCAGTGGAGGTTTGAAATATTAAAAAATGCTTTGCGTCATGTGACTCCACCCTGCATTGTGCGTGAGAGGTCGTTGAAGTGAGGGGTGTGTGTGTGTGTGTGTGTGTGTGTGTGTGTACACTCGGTACTGTCTCTTACTTGAGTGTTGTCATGGTTCTGTTCTGCTGTAGAGTATGAGGATGTTGCTGCTGATGAAGATGGCACTGATGATGATGATGATGATGATGAGCAGAGGTTGGTCTCTGGAACCAGTGGTGGATAAGCGGATCTGACGCAGGGAAACAACAAAGACATTGAACTCTCCTGTAAAGGCTAAACAGGAATCTACACACACACGCACACGCACACACACACACGCATACACACCCTGCTCTCTGTTTTGTAGGTGTTGTTTTTGGCAGCCATCTGTTCCCTCAAGTTCTTCAGACAATATCTCACCTGAGCAAAAGAGAGAGTGGAAGCATGACAATCTGGATTCAGTGACAAGACTGACATGGACAGATCAGAGAGAGAGAGAGAGAGACTTCTGACCTCTTGAATTTGTGACACTTCCTCTGAGAGCATCCTCAGACTCTGCTGGTGTTGGGTCTGCTGCTGTTCACGAGCTTTCAGATACACCTGAACACACATACACCCACACACACACGAAATAAGATAACATTTAAATATGCATACACGACGCTTAGATGCTGATGTCACAGTATCTTCATCCCCTCAAAGATCCTTTCATCAATGTTTATATCACACACACACACACACACACACACACACACGCAGAGAACAATTTAAAGCACAATCAACTCACCTTTATGACTTCAACCTTCTCGTCAGCGGGTTTGATTGGCTCACTCTTTAAAGGCTCCCTCTCAGAGGGAGGCTGCACCACAGCAAAAGCTCGTCCGATTGGCTGGAGAGAAGAAACACACAATTCATTGGTCAAAAACTGCATAAAGATGAACAATCACTAAATGTAGCATTATCCACCTTTGCCTACATGGGTATAACAGCGCATTCTGTCATTTTCTAAAGCTCTCTATATGGGCTATGGGCCTACAAAGGCTTTTGTGTATGTCACTATTTTGTATAATAATGTCAATGTCAATGTCAGTGTCAATTAATTTATATAGCACATTTAAAAAACAACAACAGTTGACTAAAGTGCTGTAATAAGGGAAGAAGAAGCTTTCGTGAGCGCAAAACCAGAAATGCCTCTATTTATCTGATCCAGATTTCTGTGCACATTAATACCATCTGATTATGGGAGAGTCTTCAGGCCGGAACATTCTGATGAATCCCACGCACACAGTGGTATGTCATAGAAGAACATACTGTTCCATCCAACCCAAAGAATAAACATGTTTACAAATCAAATCACATGGAATCAACCAATCAACCAATCAACAATTAAGCAATATGAGTAGACATGAAGTCATCTACAAAAAATGTTTGTTTCTCTCTGTGTGTGTGTGTGTGTGTGTGTGTGTGTTTATGTCTCTGGACTTCTCGGCTTAGTGGACACCAGATTGTGGGCGTGAGGGCCGAGGAAACCCCCTTGAGAGGCGGGAGCAGAGGGGTGGTGTTGGGGGGTGGGGAAGAGTTATGCAACTCTGGGAACCAGGAACAATAGCTTCCCTCTCCGCTGGATTTTAAGATTCTCTTGGTGAGTGTGTGTGCGTGTGTGCATGGTGTGAGCACGCTTGAGAGTGTGTGTGAGAGTGTGTGTGACAGCACATGTGTGTGTGAGAGAGTGTGTGTGTGTGTGCGTCAAGTTGCATAAGACCTTCTCACACTTGGCTGGAGAAAGGAAGCCCACAGCCCTTTAAGACAGTTTACGGGAAACAGACAAAACAGCCAGGACTGGCACCCCTTCACCACACCAACACCCACACCCACACTATCACTTACCACGGCGACAACACACACACACCTCATATCTCACAGCATCCTGTACCACACGTACCGGGACTAAACAACACGTGACTAAACTACATGTACCTACACCATGACAACAATGATAACTATCCAGCATTATATACTATAATCAAACAAAGGACCAGATGGGGATATATAGCATCAAGTACCAGTCACTCACTACATTCTAATCTATAGACTGCTCCACAGAATATTGGTTACGGTCATTAACAGCAGGAGCCTTCTCCAAATACAATAAATGCCTTACAACTACACATGTAAAGACCTGAACCTTGCATATGTACACAGCAAAACACTTGATCCTTCAAAAAATTCTTATCAGATCAAATCTCTTTGAACCTACCAGACGTCATTAAGGCGCGTAAAGCAGATAGTGCCAGCGAAGACACTTCAGTCCAGGCTAATGTATATCCAGGCGTTTATGAGGTCAATGTATAGGGAAATGATCATATAGTAACAGAACAAGCAGTGACAGAGATGCATTCCATGAAAAAAATGAAAATCTGAGGTTGCAAATGTTGGGGCAGCCTTTGAGAAGTTCATTCAGTTTCACAAATCTGCCCCATTCTTATGTGTGCTTGCCAACCATGTGTATTAAATCCAAACCTAGCGAGCGTGTGTGTGTGTGTGTGTGTGTGTGTGTGTGTGTGTGTGTGTGTGTGTGTGTGTGTGTGGTACTAGATAACTGCAATGTCAAGATCAAGTTGTCACCTAGGTGTGTTTGTGTGCTTTAAGTATGTACAATGACTATTTCTTGAGTGTGTGTGTGTGTGTGTGCGCATTAGTGTTTGTGTGTGTGTGTGTGTGTGTGTGTGCTCTTACCTTGCTGTAGTTCTGCTCCTGGTGCTGGTCTTGTAGAGTGAGCCGGAGTCTTCTGCAGTTCTCCTGGACAAGAGGAGAGCGTTAACAAAGTGTGTGTGTGTGTGTGTGTGTGTGTGTGTGTGTGTGTGGGGAGAGCAGAGAGCAGAGAGCAGACGCACACAAAGAGACCGTTATGGGCAGGGGAACGAGGGATGAAGAGAGAGGGGCAGCTATAAAGGACGTAGGGAAAAAAGAGGAGAGGAGAGAATGAATAATAATCACAGAACAGAGAGGGAGTGAGAGAGAGAGAGAGTTGAGAAAGAGAGAGAAAGAGAGAAAGGAAGAAAGAGTGAGAGAGAAAGAGAGAAAGTTGAGAAAGAGAGAGAGAGAGAGAGAGAGAGAGAGAGAGAGAAAGGAAGAGAGAGAGAGAGAGGGTGGAAGACTGAATGGAGGCCAAAAAGTGGTAAAAGTGTGAGGGGAGAACCAATGCCATGAGAGCGAGGGAATAAGGGAGGGAGAGAAGGAGAGAGAGAAAAAAGGAAAAGGAATATTTACAGGTCCAAAGAGACGGAATGTTCAGTGTAAACTGCGCCCTCTACTCTACTGCTGCGGGGAGACGCCAGAGCACTCGGCCATGCCAGCTGCATCCACATTCGAGCGTAAATTTGAATTGGAGGAGGGAGCGACGGACAGAGAGACAGAGGAGAGGGAGGGCTGGACTGAAGTTATGACCATCCTTCCAGGGGGGGACGGAACATCACTATGGCGACTGCGTTCCCCGTCCACAATAAACAACAACGACAACGGAGACGTGGGGAGCGTGGGCGACAGCCCAACAAAGACCAGAGCTCTAGACATACCGTACACAAACTCAGACACTCCCTCTCTTTTCTCACACACACACACACACACGCACACACACGCACACACACGCACACACACGCACAGACGTAAGATGAACAGTAAATGGTTAAAATGAGATATTTAACTCGTGGGGATCTGAATCCAGCTGTTTAAAGAGGCAAAAGTGCCTGTAGTTTGTATTTATTTGTCTGTCACACATGCTTGAGGAGGATGTGGAGGGGGGGCGTGGCGATTACATAACTGACAACTTCAGTTCCACATTTTGTTCTCTTCCCAGTGGCCTTGTGCATGTGTGGATAAGTGCATACATCTGTCCGTCGCCACAAACCTCCACCACAGTATAATCAACTCTCACAAATGAGCCTCTCTCTCTCTCCCCATCTCTCTCTCTCTCTCTCTCTCCCCATCTCTCTCTCTTCATTTCTCTCTCTCTCCATCTCTCTCTCTCCCTCTCTCTCTCTCTCTCTCTTCATTTCTCTCTCTCCAGCTCTCTCTCTTCATTTCTCTCTCCCTCTCTCTTCATTTCTCTCTCTCCATCTCTCTCTTCATTTCTCTCTCCCTCTCTCTCTCCATCTCTCTCTCTCCCTCTCTTCATTTCTCTCTCTCTCCATCTCTCTCTTCATTTCTCTCTCCCTCTCTCTCTCACTCTCTCTCTCACTCTCTCTCTCACTCTCTCTCTCACTCTCTCTCTTCATTTCTCTCTCTCTCCATCTCGCTCTCTTCATTTCTCTCTCTGAGTTTGTTATGTCTGTGTGCGTCTTGGTCCGTCGGTCAGTCGGTCTCCCTCTCATGGCGACACACGGCCTGTCTCTCCCAACGCCACGTTGTTAGCGCTTCCCCTGCTAAGCTCCAGTGACTGGGGGAATGCTACTGGAGACTACTGAACAGGCTGCACTCATGTCACTCCAGGAGGTGGTTGTTTGCCACACACACAACAAGACAAAGAGAGAGAGAGAGAGAGAGAGAGAGAGAGACAGACAGAAAGACAGACAGAGAGAGAGAGAGAGAGAGAGACAGAGAGAGAGAGAGACAGACAGACAGACAGAGAGAGCACATTCCATGCATACTGCACCTCCTTCATCACTGAGGGTCAGGGTACTGTAGGCCAATACCACCCTTTGATACCCTTGGTGCACCATATCGACTGCACGCAATGACCAAAGCAGCTCATCTTAACATATGAAACTGTTAGGCTGATAAACATATAATGTGTAATATAAGGTGTGTCAGCATGCAAAGACATGGGGAAAGACTTTTCAGGTAGAATATCCTTTGCCTGCTTTATGCCTGTAGACTACACGCATGCGCGTCCTCCAACGGCGCCTCTGATAAAGACTGAACTGACGTATGTGCTTCGCTATGGCAATGACCCACAGTTGCATAACACACACACACACCACACACACACACACACACACACACACACACACACACACACACACACACACACACAGGCACAAAATGCCAAACAAGGCATAGTCCGTATCTTTATGGATGCTTAAACACACAGTGACTTTCAACATTCCAGCACACACAGCTTAGATCAAGGACACGCGCGCACACCACGAGGCACAATTTCTCCCCTTCACCGTACATTTATATACGCCACCATTCATAAATCAAACAAGCAAAATTCTAACTAAATGAGCTGCACTTCTACCTCAGTACATAAACTGAGTATCACAAATGCCACGTGCCGCAATACCACACTGGTATACAGCCCTTGGAGATATGTGTACCATCTAGACCTCTTACCCTGTTGGTGAGAGATGTTGGTTATGTGTGTGTCCTCAAAATAACCTTTTATTAAAGTAATCTACTTTAAGCCTCAGATTTAACACTTCAAAAACTTGAGCATCTGTTAGCCGCCTTGACAAAACAAGCCTCTCATCTGCCACTTCCTCTCTAGACAATACACAAACAAAACAATTGCCACCATGAGGTCAGATACGTGAATTGAATCTTGAATTTCCCCTGGGGATCAATAAAGTATCTATCTATCTAGATACGTTTTCAAAAGCCACCCACTCAAAAAGTCAAAACGCACTTAACGGCATATAGCGTGTAGGCTGACTTTAAGGGACCTTACCTGGACTCCTCTGTCTCAGAAACACACGTCCTCTCTCCTCTCTCTAGGACTTTGACTGTGGCTAGAGTCACACTGCGTGATGGGAATAGGGCCAGCAGTGAGCCAATGTGTGTGTGTGTGTGTGGGTGTGTGTGTGTGTGGGTTCCATATAGGGGCAAAGGGAGCACTGGGCAGTACATCACCACACCTCAGCCCAGGGGATAGGCCAGAACCAGGCACACACACACACACACACACGCGCGCGCGCACACAAAGACATATGCATGCACGCATACACACACACGTACAGACACACACACACACACACACACACACACACACACACACACACATACTGTACAGACACACACACAGACACACACAAACACACCCACGCACGCACGCACGCACACACACACACACGTACAGACACACACACACACACACACACACACACGTACAGACACACACACACACACACGTACAGACACACACACAGACACACACAAACACACCCACCCACGCACGCACGCACACACATACAGACACATACACACAGCAAATATACAAGCATTGTCTGTAACAGGACTGGATTAGATGTACTATTTGGTGTGTGCCAATGACTGTGCAGCTGACAAAAGCAACTTTAAAGCCGTTTGCCCGAGTCTAAAACTACTGCCCACCAGTGAAATCAACACACACTCACCTGCAAACACAAGACCTCTTACATAACATGAAGCCTCTCGCTTTCTGTTTTTGTGTATGTGTGTGTGCCCATTTTCCAGCCGCTGTTATTAAATGAAGTTATGAGAGCCCTGAGAAATGTAAACATGCAGACGAGCAGAGAGAGAGAGGGGGGGGGGGGGGGGGAGAGGGGGGGGGGGGAGGAGGGGGGGGGGAGAGGAATAAGATGTATCCTAGGTGGAGAATGTGCCATATAAACTTAAACAGAATTTAAAGAGGACCAAATAAACACTAATCTCTCTCTCTCTCTCCCTCCCTCCCTCCCTCTCTCTCTCCTCTGCTCATGTTACAGCATCTGAATGCAAGTCTGGCTCCCGCATAAAGCCAGCACTGAGAGGAGCAGAGCAGGGTAGAGGAGGCAGGGGGAGGCAGAGGAATGTGCCCCTGGACGGCCTCCAAGACGGCCAATTCAGGGGAATTATGGACAATAAAGAGAAAGCTATAACACAACAGTTGTCCAAACACCTGTGGAAACTCAGCGAAGGATATATGGGCGAGGATCCATGGGCGAGGATCCATGGGCGAGGACTAAATGTGTTTTATGTGAAAGTGAGGGAAAGTGGAAGCGAGAGACAGAAATACAAAGAGCGGGATGTTGTATTGAATAGCAGATAAAGGCAGCGCTTTCACTGACCAGTGAACAAAACAGCCCAGTTAATCTGCCCACACACACAGAGAGAGAGAGAGAGAGAGAGAGAGAGAGAGAGAGAGAGAGAGAGAGAGAGAGAGAGAGAGAGCACCTCATAGTGTATCCATTGTGTTGGTTACCTGAGGCCTGGTTAGACCAGGAGAGGCTTCAGAGGACTATGGGAGCACATAGACTAGATAGCAATAGCAGTGCAAAGCAACAGCCACTAACACAGGGGTGGGACGGGATAATGCCCAGAGCATACATTCAGCTGTAACAGCCTCTGATTTGGCACCAGACACAGCAAGACACTCATCAAGTCCTAGACCGCTCATTATTGTGTTACTGGATTACTGAGTCTACTGAGTTCAGCTGAAACTCACAACAAGGTTTCAGGACAACAGAATTTCAAGAGAGGGTTGTTCTCAAAAAAGTTTTAGTAGTGTAAATGCTCATCATTTGACTTTTAAGTATTGATATTGCAATGACAGATCATGGTTCAATAAGAGAACAGAATAAAATAATAGACATATCATAGCGTATTATCTTATACAATTCATAAATAATATGAAATTTGTATTTTTTTTTTTCCGTGCTCACTACGACAACCTGACATGGACCTCAATGTCAATGGAACAGAACCAACAGAAAACCAGTGTTCCCTCTCTGCACTGAGCAATTTGAGATTGTTGTGTTCTGAAATTTGAGAACCTGGCGAGAACACTCTCCTCCACTGCGGTTCTCTAGCGGAACGGGTGCCACAGTCACGCACCTGAGAGGTGATGGCCACAGTCATGCTGTTTGTCTCTCCATGTGCATTTGCATTTTACCCAAATGAATCACACCGGAGAACGAGGAAAGGACCCAACATTTTAAAATGGTGTGCTCTGCATATGTGATCATAAACAGTGTCTCTGCAGGGGAAACTCATTGTATAGGTAATGCAGTGATGGTTAATGTCAATTGATGAATGCGCAGCAGTACTGACTAATTACTATTTAAAGCAGCATTGCACAGTGATGTGGCTCTCTACTTATAAAAGCCCTGACATTACCGTTTATGAGCATAGGCTGTAAAGGGCTGAAGGTGACGTGAGAGGTGTCCAGGCAACAGCCCTCTGTCCGATGTGCGTGTGTTTAACGTGATCAGTGTGTGTGTGCTCTGTCCGTGCGCTGCTGTGCACTAACATGATTACATGACATGAGCCGTCCTCTGCAAATATTTGATGTTCTCCCTCGCCGTCAACCGGGCCGAGTGTCAGTGGATGAACAGTTTGCATCCTAGACAGATAAGCGAGTGACAGGAACAGATAAGTGGGGAAAAAGAGAAAGGAGACAGAGAGAGACAGAGAGAGAGAGAGAGAGAGAGAGAGAGAGAGAGAGAGAGACACAGAGAGAGAGAGAGAGAAAGAGAGAGAGAGAGAATGAAGACTGCACAGACTCAGCAGGTTGCAGCGAGGTATGACAGATATGTTTTTGGCCTTGTGTGTGTGTCGCTCCTTTTATGTAACGTCCCAATGGGGGCCACTCCATAACCAGCTGGGGAACACTTAGTGAACCAGTGGAATGATCAGACTGCAACAGGGAGAACACACACACAGACACACACACACACACACACACACAGACACAGAAACAGACACACACAGACACACACACACAGACACAGACAGACACACACACAGACAGAAACACACACACAAACAGACACACACAAACAGACACACAAACAGACACACAAACAGACACACACACAGACGGAACATCATGCCATGTAGGTTAGGTGAAGGAAATGAAAGGGGAAAAAAGCTCTGGACGCCACCGAGGTCTCAAAACAAAGTCATCGCTGTGCCTGCGTGGAGTGATCTCACAAAATGTACTCACAAAATTAACTTTGACTGAGTGAGCGTGTGTGTCTGTGTGAGAGTGACAGTTATTTGGTTTATCAGCTGTGATCAAGCTAAAATATGTGAGTTTTTAGAATGTCTGACATCAACAGCATGGGACAAAATGATGTCATGGATATTATGTTCAACAATCATAGTAAGTATGTATACTCTTTTGATCCGGTGAGGGAAATTTGGTCTCTGCATTTATCCCAATACGTGAATTAGTGAAACACACTCAGCACCCAGTGAACGCACAGTCATGTTGTCCAGCCTTCAAATGATCCAACAGACAATGATGTCCATACAATTAATAACACACAGTCACACATAAACAATACTGACAGGTCAATTGTCTGAACGAGAACATTAATTTAATGTTGCTGGGAGGTCCCTGACTCTGGGTCACTAATTAACACGGTGACCATTAAATATTGCCAGGGGTCCGCCATGGAGTGTTTGGAATGTTCAAGTTTCCTGTAGACATAACAGAGAGGGTTAAAGTGGAACTAGTAATCAAGGATCTTTGGACATAACTTCCCCTTACCACAGAGTCACTATGGAAACCATTCCAGGAAGAGACAAAGTGTACCATCTCATTGCCATGCCTGATGAAATAGCTTTAATCAAATACTAACAACAAACATTACCTGTTGCCCGAGAAACTACTTCAATGCAGTGCACATTAATTGCACAACACGACCCATAGTATCCCTATCCTGAGCAATAAACAATTCCCATCACTAGGCAGACTATGGATTTGTTCAAACATCAAAACATGCCAAGCAGGTTTGGCAAACAGCCCCTTAAGACGCATTCTCGTGTGGCATCTTCTTCTTAATCTCATCCCAAGCTGCGCCACTCCAATTAAACCCTTCACCTGTCCACCCCAGCCAACCCTGACCACATCCCCACAACATCTTGACGCCAGTATAACCACTAATGATCCACAGATAGACACGAAGGCGTGTAATAGCCTACTCGGTCAAAAGTGCATTGTACTGTACTGCACAGACATTTAAATAATGCCGGTTAATGATTTGACAAGGTTATCTTCCGCACGAAGCCAAACGACAGTTTTATTAGTTATGTAGCAAACAGACTTTCCCCAAGTCTAGGCCATGTGTCGTGCCGTGCAGAGGACCTAGTCTTCCACGCAACAGAGTTTCTGGAGTAGGCTAATGCCCGCAGTGATTGTCCTACCTGATGAGTAGCCTCCTGCACCAAACATCAGGTGGCACTAAACCAGATTAAGCATCTGTTGAACAATAAGTGGCTGAATACGTTCACGCCAAGGCTATCTCTGTCTGGATGAGTTCGTCCGTGTTGTTTTACAGTTTCTTTATTTGTTTGTTGTAGAAGTTGGAAAGCAAAAAGAAACCAATCGGGAGACCAGAGATAGATCATCTGACGGATCTCACCCAAGTCTAATTTTAATGACAGTGAAGGTAGGCAATTATTAAATGAAATCCACAATAACAGTATAGGCTAGCCTACACTAGGGATAACTAACTGGACAGTGAATGTCTTTGGATACATCATTCCATTGCCACCGGAGTTCGTGATTAGTGAGCCCAATGCGCCACTTACACCTGAGCAAAGGATAGCGTGGCATTCGCTTCCATACCGTTCCAGAGTAATCAGAAATTAAACTTGCATAGCCTACGGTGTTGACAAAATAAGCCACTATCGTGATACTTGAAAACAGCCTAACAGATGCCTACACAATGTTTATGAAACATAAACACTCACCATTCTGTCTTCTGTTCTGATGTCATTGACTGTACACAAACTCCGCGTGCTTCCACTCATCTTCACAATATTTTCACGAAAAGTTCAACAAATAAATAAATAAGTAGGCTACTAATAAATTATTAATTAAACGAATCCTACAATTAATCGTGACGGATATGACCCAGTTTCAGCCTATCCACACGCTCTCACAAATTCACTCAAATGAGCTCCTCTTCTGAGATGTCCTAGGTTGATAAAAAAAAAACTGCTCTGCTTTACACGCACCGGGCAAAACGGTTTTGTGTCACTCCCCTCCCTCTACCTCGCTCTCATCACGTCAGTCACTGGCTAAACAGAGAATTCGCGCGTGACCTCACCGCTCAAGCAGCTCGCTCTCCTTTACATAGCCTGTCCCGGTACGCCCCCACGAGGATGAGCGGCTCACGGAGGCGCGCCTGAGCGTCAAAAGTTTTGACATGAGGAAGACAAAGAACACATCAATACATGTTGTTGTTGCTGCTGCTATTCAAAACAAATATGTTGATTTCTTATTGTAAAAAGCCACATGGTCTGTAACGACATGTTGTAGGCTGCTGTGTGTGTGTGTGTGTTTGTGTACAGTATGCGTGTGTGTATGAGAGTGACAGTTATTAGGTGTGACCAAGCATAAATGTGCGAGTAATGTTTTTAGAATGTCTGACATCAAAAATATGTGACAAAATGATGTCATGCATATTATCTTGTATAAACATAACAGTACAGCCAAACATACACAGAAATACACACAATACACCCACTCAGACATATGCAGAGCTACTGACCAGCCTTCAAATGGTCCAATGGACAATGATGGACAACGGACAATGATATCCATAAACATTTAGTGACACAGTCACACAGTGACTCAGTCACACATATAAACGATTCTGACAGGTCAATTGTGTGCAATAAAATCCATTTAGTGTTGTTGTGAGGTCCCTGACTTTGGCTCACCAATCAGTACGGTTTCAACAATCAATACTGATTTACTCATAGGCTTTTCACAGCAGAAATATGTTTCCACGATGGCTGGGCCAAGATAAAGTCTTTAGTCAGATAATTACGTAAGCTTTCAGGTGAAGTCTAAAGGGGGTGGGGGTGGGGAGGAGTGGCTTCCAGTTAGCCCTGTTGGTACTACACAAGTGTCTGCACTTGAAAAGGAGGTGATGAGACATCACACAGAGAACACTGTGGCCTCTTCATTAAGCAGTCCCTGAGGAAGAGCGCTTTCCAGGCAACTGTGAATAGAGTCAGTGAGTCTCTCTCTCTGAAACTCTTGTGCCTCGAATTCCACAGAGATTTGAGAAATAACTCACGACTAGTGTCCTGGTTTCTTTGACTTTGGACAGAGAACACAAAGCAATTTCAGAAAATATCCATGCTGTGTTTAGTGAGTTATCACAGTGTTCCTCATTGCTGGATAATGTGAGTAATTGCTGTCTGGACACACTATAAGCCGGTCTATTCTGTTGTATATATCTACTCTATTATCTATGTCTATCCTATTGTCTATATTTATTCAAGCCCTCAAACATGTGGCCACATAGCTAGCATTCTAACAGTTGCCTACGTGTTGTTAAAGACAGATTTCAACACAGCCCATGAGAACACACAAATTGTTCTTGTGTGAAATTTTGCAATTGGCACCCATAAAGCATAGATGCAGTATGACAGTTTAATAGCTAACAGACACAGACATGCACATGCACACACCATATCATGCGTCACTTAGCTATGGTACTCTCAACTCAAACAGGGCTATGAAAATGATGGCATAAGGTATTTATATAGGGTATATTTACTGTTTATATTTAACATAAAGTTAAGGTGTGACAAGATAAGATATATTCATGTTCACTGTAAATGTCTATCTGAGATAGTCATAACTAAAGAAATGAAGATTACAGAGGAGACATAAGGGAACCAGATCATAGAGAAAAACATACCTCAAGAGATCTTGAGGGAAGGCTGTGTTACCAGCTCCATCCGTATCTTTACAGAAAGACTGATGGGGACGTGGCAGTGGGGTGCATTCACTTCAAGGCAATTTAAGAGATTTGAAGTAAATTCATGTTTTTGTGACCGCATGAGGACTAGGTTTAGGTTTTTGTTGGTAATAAATGGCACCTGCATCCCACCAAGGGGTTCCAGAATTTGGAGAAAAAAATATTCACAATGCTTCAGTTCAAAGATGCTTCAGTTCACATCTTCACTTCAACACATTACTTTAGTTCTAGGGATTTAACTTCTTCAAGAAGAAAGAGAGAGAGAGAGAGTTTGTTTGTTTGTTTGTTTAATTTAAGGCAATTTCCGCAACTAAGGCTATTTAATGGCCAGAGCATTGTGTGTTATAGAAACTTAAATATGTTTAGAGAGAGAGAGAGAGAGAGAGAGAGAGAGAGAGAGAGAGAGAGAGAGAGAGAGAGAGAGATAGATTCACTCACTCTGGTGACACAGTAGGTGATATGTCTGACCACTGAGGCTTGATGACTGATGCCTAGACCTGAGTGTATAAGCGGGTGCAGAAAAACAACACTCATACAATATCAACTTCATACTGTACTCAACTCTTTAAATGCACCAGAGAGGGTCCTGTCTCGCCAGACTGGAAGAATAAGCATGACTCAACACTTGTTCGAAATATCATACCAACTACAGGGAACCAAGAAAGAACAAAAAGAGTTACTGCCACTACCAATGTGTGATTAATGAACACCTACAGTAGCCCACACAGTATTCTATGATACAGAATTATGTTCTACAGATAGGCAGTAATAATCAATAGTATGCAGTAGCATATAAGAGTTTTATCCTGCATATACAGTAGCCCACACAATATAATAGGTCATTTGGTGCATTATAGAGCTTTGTTACGAGCCCATCAAATGAAATGAAATGGTGCCACATAACATACAAAGGCCATAGAGAAGCGGTGACGGAGCATAACAACTTAATTTAATGAAGGATTGTGGTTTGGCATAAACGGAGCCTGGTGGTACTAAAGCAACCAAAACAGAACAGAAAGGAATTGGAAATACAGGTACAGCTGCTAGACCCACCTAGTCTCTTTCCAGCAGCCACTACTGACCTATAATGTCACGAGGGCTCGTCCCAACACAGCACTCCTCTATTAGTCTGGGAGGGAGAAGAGTGACAGGCCCCGATATGGGAGGCCATCACACCATCGTTATCTCCTCTTTATAGCCTTTCTTCCCTTTATTACTAATACCATTACCAGCATCTATGAGGGATATGTTGCAAGGGATCATTCATGACTTAATATTTAATGTAAAATGATTAGACAGAGTGAGTACCTAGGAGGATGCAGCTTCATAATAGAAAGGAATCCCACACTCCCACACAGAGTGGGTTAGCTGATTTTATGACCTCATATAGGATGTATTATTAATTTGAACACCACTGATCCCACCCCAGCACAGGCAGAGACACTGAATGAGTATTTTAAGACATAACAAACATAAACAAACATTATAAACATTAACAACAAAAAATCACAGGTTGTGAAAAACAAGGATGATTCACCGTACGTGTGATCGGATCTTCTTGAGACCAAAGGTTCTTTAAATAGTTTGTGCAGCTCTGTGGAGGAGGGAGACTAAAGGTTATTTCTTTAATAGTCTTCACCTCTTTTTGAAAGAGGTAACTGTGGCAACACCCGTTGATAATGAAAAAGATTCTGCCCAGTAGCAGCCGGGCATTCTTATCATAGCTGCGCACCACACCCCTGTGATCTCATAAAACAGAGACCAGTTCAGTGGTAATCCTCAGGCCTGGATAAATCACACAATGAAATCATAATCTCTCCGTTCCTTTGTATTGACATGCAGTGGTGGGGTTAATTATAGGATCCTGACTGTAGATGTTGATGACATGCAGTGGTGGGGTTAATTATAGGATCCTGACTGTAGAATGTTGATGCCATGCAGTGGTGGGGTTAATTATAGGATCCCGGCTGTAGAATGTGACTAGTCAAGTGAGGGCATCCAAGTCATCCACACAAAACCTTTCTTACTATTGTGTACATTCATGCGTATGTAAAACAGCACCTGAAGAGCACATTCCTTTGCTCATTAATAAATGTTGCGGGCACTCCTCAGAGAAAGGCCATAACGGCTGCCTTCTCTCATTCTTCTTTCTATGGGAAAAACAGCACCTTCAACAGAATTCCTGAATTCCTTCGAACTCTCTCTGGCATTGTTTCCCATCCTTGGGGTCACCTGAAAGTCAAATGGGGTCGCCTGAGATGCTAGGTATCTTACAATTGAGCAGTACATTACATTACAATATACATACATTAAATCAAAAATATTAAAAACCCCATGATATCCATGTAACTAATCTGATCCTTCTTTACAATCTGGCTACATAAAAATAAACGTAGCAGCCCACATGAGATGTTTGAATGACACAATCATGCTTGATCAATGTTCCAAACAAAGTGGCAAATCAGACAGACACGCAAAGATAATGAAACAAATTAGTTTGCTAGGACATGTGGGGAACCACATAACCAATAAAAGCACCACACTCGACTGGGTGTTACAACATAGATGTTGTGAATGATTGGGTTCACCAGCGTTTTGTGACATCAAAATAGGCTCACCTGCCAAAAAAGGTTGGGCCAATAAAATGTGAGGGTTCTTCATGAGACTTAATAGTCATAAAACAGCACTCTGTAATGGTCATACAAGGGTCAGTCATATAGGCAGCTGATTGAAATATGAGTAGTCAAGCCAGGACACCTAATCATGTGGAAATGAACGATCGCTTCACGTGAAGCGGACTATGTGAGCTGTTTTTGGTCTCGTCATCAACGGATAAACTTTCAAAAGCGGATCAGCTCCAGGTGCCAGTAAAACTTGGGATTCTGGAATGGATTGAACAGCTTCCATTTATGGATTAAGGAATCTGTATTGAAGTATTGAGTAGTAGAGTACCCAGTAACTTGGGATTCTGGAATGGGCTTAGCATTCCAGAGTAGAGCACCCAGTAACGGGTAGATAGAGTGAGGATGACAAGCCATTAGTGCACTCATTCAGTTGTGCAGTTGTGGTGCCCTTATGCACTATGATGCACTATGGTATGGCCCAGGTCTCAGCTGAGAGAACTTGAGAGTACCATGCCATGCACTGAAAAGATGTAGAGGGGAGGTGAGATGTAGAACATACTTTATAGTATAGTGCTTACTGTACCTCAGTGTACTGTGGAGAGTATAGAGTTGTCTCTGTGAGGTTAGTATCAGCAGTGTAGTTCATAGTGTAGTTACCTCAGTGTACTGTGGAGAGTATAGAGAGATGTCTCAGTGAGGTTAGCAGCAGCAGTGTAGTGTACTTTACCTCTGTGAGGACGTTCTCATGATTGGGTTGGGCTGGAGCACTGGGGCCCAGGAGGAGAGATGAGAAAGGTTACAACACTGCACACATGAATAGCTAAGCATCTGACTCAGGCCATGACCTAACACACACACTCACAGACAGACACAGACATACACACACAGCTGAGCAAGTTTGTGAAGCCATGGGCCACAAACGCAGAGAGATGACACAGAGAGGGCGAGAAAACAGACACACGCTTAATGTGAGCTTGGTTCAGTGGTGGATGTGAGCAATCAGGTAAAACATGAAAAAGGGCGAAATTAACTTTGCGTGTTCAGCGGAGTCTAAACTAGGGCAAAATGCTCTGGCTCTCCCTACACATGGTGGACTGTGGCAGCTTGGGGCCTACCTGTGGCTCCCTCCAGACCGGAGTGAAGTGAACAAAAAAAAAAAAAGAAAAAAAAAAAAGGAGAATACAGGGAATCCGAAGAGCTCAGAAAACGATTCATTTGTGAATCAATACCTATATAATAACTCTGCCCCAGAGCTCAATCCCTATATAATAACTCTGCTCCAGTAGCAGACACGCATCCAGAGCTCAATCCCTATATAATAACTCTGCCCCATTCAGAGCTCAATACCTATATAATAACTCTGCTCCAGTAGCAGACACGCATCCAGAGCTCAATACCTATATAATAACTCTGCCCCATTCAGAGCTCAATACCTATATAATAACTCTGCCCCAGAGCTCAATCCCTATATAATAACTCTGCTCCAGTAGCAGACACGCATCCAGAGCTCAATCCCTATATAATAACTCTGCCCCATTCAGAGCTCAATACCTATATAATAACTCTGCTCCAGTAGCAGACACGCATCCAGAGCTCAATACCTATATAATAACTCTGCCCCATTCAGAGCTCAATACCTATATAATAACTCTGCCCCAGAGCTCAATACCTATATAATAACTCTGCCCCTCAATCCCTATATAATAACTCTGCCCCATTCAGAGCTCAATACCTATATAATAACTCTGCCCCATTCAGAGCTCAATACCTATATAATAACTCTGCCCCATTCAGAGCTCAATCCCTATATAATAACTCTGCCCCATTCAGAGCTCAATCCCTATATAATAACTCTGCCCCAGTAGTAGAGACACGCCATTCAGAGCTCAGAATCGTTCTGTAAATAGTCTGAGGAGTTAACAGAAAAGGGCTTAAAATGTAGAACCTTTACATTTATTTTTGTCAGAGTCCACACTGATGGTTTTGGGAATGAGAAGCCCTTCCTACCTTTTACAAGTAGAAAGATTTTGCCATTCGAGAACAAAATCAGTACGGAGTAGCCTACTATCTATAGCTTTGTGATTTTCAAGTCGATATTTAAACACAAGGATCAAAGAAACCGACAAAAGAAAAACATAAAACGCTATATTACTGCAACAATCATGTTGCATATTTTTTTATTTAAATAGAAAATGATTTTATACTGTAAAAATACAGATTTACAGTTCCAAACAACCCTTATTTATTATTTTGTACCATGCCATATATGAAAATACTCCATGAGAATAAAACTACAGCAAAAAGCATCTCTACATTAAGGTACCATTCATGTACAAATGCATTCCACAAAAATTATTCAATTATAAATTGCATCAATGAAATAAATCACATTAAATCAATGTTTTCAATGTAAAAGAAAAGTCTACTTAAATAAAAAAACAAAACATGTACAAAACTGAAGTTAACCATTTTAAAATCCTTTGGAATGACCATGCAAACAGAATTACAACAGAGAGAGAGAGAGAATAAAATCAGCATGATGATTGTAAGGCATTGGTGTGAAATTACAGGAACAGTTAGTGGAGTACAATAGTCAGGGGTGCATAGCAAAGTACTTGTGCCGAAGAGTAGGAGACTCAGGCATAGAGTAGGAGACTCAGGCATAGACAGATAAATAGTAGTGATACTGTAGGTATTGATATAAGGTAATAATGCTGACATCCTCAGCTGAAACTGAATGGTGCAACCCCACCAATGCAAAGCAATTTCGTTGCAAAAGCAATGCCTGACATGGCCAGCTAATGTTCAATAAACTATGACTATTATTATTACATAAAAATAGAGACAGACAATGAAATGACTCTTATATAATCTCTCTATTTTAGCTATGTGAAAGCTTAGTTTATTTCTGACATTCGGATTAAATTGCCTATATACAGTTATATGATTGCAGGAAGGATTCTCAGTAGTCAGTTGCATCAGTTTCAGCACTACTGTAGCAGAACCATGCACATACTAAACAAGGTGTGGAAGTTGCTAATTCATTCAGCCATGCTCAGGGTTTTTTTGTGTTCAAGCAAAGATGCCAAAAGTCACATACAGTACAGACAAGACAAATATCGACAGAAAGATTAGGAATGTTAAGAAGTATAAATTACATTATTGTTTTTATGCTCACATTACACACACAGGATGCTGTGCTAAAGTGTTTCCACTTCATTACATTACATTTTATGTATAGAGGAATTGCATACATTTACAAACTGTTATTAATGGCATATTATTGCAAGTCATACCTCTCTGATAAGTATGTCTACTTAAACAGGCAATTGGCTTTGTAGTGACAGTGCACAGAAATGAAGACTTTTTAAGTAAGGGCTGGGTATGATTCAGCACAACCTACACAGAACACAGTGATCATCAGTATGATACCATTAGCCTACAGAATGCATCCACAACATGCATCTGTGGTCTGTCATAGGTTGCTGGTTGGCAGTTCTTCTGAAATGTCTTTGCAGGGTTGTGGTTCCATAAACGTGCAACTATGACACATCAAACTGAACCCATCATTAAAACGCATGACGGTGGTGACCTTGCTGCTTTGCAGTGGTCAGTTGAGGCCTCTGTGTCTTTGTGAATTACAGGGCAACCGTCAGCTTACACCCTGCAAGCCCTGTGGGTGCTGGGCCTCAGAATAACCACTGGTTATTTGAATTACAAGGTTGACGAAGTCAGCAAACTTTAGTGTCTCTCCTTATGAATGCAGTGTTGTTCCATAGCATTGTGCTTCAGGACAGGAGGGCCACACCCGCTTATCCTGTGTATTACTACAGGAAGTGCCTGGACAGCATTCGGTTCTCTGCTGTTTGCCTCCTTGTGCGGCTTGCCGTCTACGGCAACATGCCGTTATTGCTCTCTGTGCTGGTGTGTGCTAGGCCAGCGGCACACTGCCCTGTGCTAATGATGTGCTCCCTCACAATGCAGAGTAGATCATTATCGCTCTCTAGTTGGCATTTTGCATGCCATCTTGTTATTGCTACTACATTGCGGTCACTGAAGTGCGTACCTTTGTCAAGTCTGGCGGTGAGTTTATTAAGCCTACAATGATGCTTCACTGCAGAGTGTGCTTATTAAAAACCATAATGAGACATGTATGTAAGGAATGGGCCGCTGTGTCTGTTAGCTGCCTATGAGGAAATGGTCATGACAGGTGAGCCTGTCAGGCACTTTGATCTGTGAGAAGACCACTCGTATCTCTCGGCTGGTTATGTCTGTCGGTGAGAAGACCACTCGTATCTCTCGGCTGGTTATGTCTGTGAGAAGACCACTCGTATCTCTCGGCTGGTTATGTCTGTCGGTGAGAAGACCACTCGTATCTCTCGACTGGTTTCGTCTGTGAGAAGACCACTCGACTGGTTTCGTCTGTGAGAAGACCACTCGACTGGTTTCGTCTGTGAGAAGACCACTCGTATCTCTCGGATGGTTTCGTCTGTGAGAAGACCACTCGTATCTCTCGGCAGGTTTCGTCTGTAGTCAATGGCCAGTGAGGGACGTGGAGACCGATCAGGTTTCGGCCGCAGTCCCGATTCCCTCTTTCCCAGTGGAATGTTCGTTGTGCTCTTAATACCCTTCCCTCCCACCCTCCCACACAAACCCATCCTCCTCTTCTTTTTCTATCCCCCCTTTCTGCACTAAGCTACCTAGCTATGTAAACTCCGTGAGTATCTACCCTTTCTGCACTAAGCTACCTAGCTATGTAAACTCAGTGAGTATCTACCCTTTCTGCACTAAGCTACCTCGCTATGTAAACTCAGTGAGTATCCACCTCTCTAGCGCTATCTCCCATTATTGCGTAACAGAGTATCTTATTGCGTAACTCCAGTGCATCTGCCCCGTCCATACCTCTGCTACTAATCAAAACATATAAATTAGCCTAAGTCCAGTGCTATTAGCCTAAGGCCAGCGCTATTAGCTTTACCCCAGCGCTATTAGCCTAAGGCCAGCGCTATTAGCTTTACCCCAGCGCTATTAGCCTAAGGCAGCGCTATTAGCCTAAGGCCAGCGCTATTAGCTTTACCCCAGCGCTATTAGCCTAAGGCCAGCGCTATTAGCTTTACCCCAGCGCTATTAGCATTCCCTCCCTTTGCATGATACCTCGATACCCCAAGCATCCCACCACAGACCCCACCCACCCCTCCTTAGTGCTGTTCGAACCCTGTAGAACCCCTCAAGTGTCCTTGCTGCTCCGGCTGGCGCTTCTGTATTGAATCTAAGCTGTTGGTACATAAGGCCATACGGCTTAATTATGGTTGCACTGTGCATGGGCTCTATGCAAAACCTATGCTGTAGCCCGCGCGAGAGGTCTACACAACTGTGAGCATTTATAATTGCACGTGTGTGAGTAATGCTAGCTGGAAAAAATAAATGAAGATGGATGATAGACCGACCTCTGTAAATGGCCACGTCTGTATATTAGTATCATTTGTCTGGCTTTAAAATAATGCGGCTGTGCTGCACCAACACCGTAGATTCTATACGGAAACGTAAGTCGGCCTGTGGCCTGGCCGTCTCCACCGCCAGCGGTCTCTCAGCAGGAGCTGGTCTGCAGGTTGCTCTCGGTGAGGATGGAGGCGATGCTGGTGGGGTCGTACAGGTCGTCGTCGTAGTCGTCGTCTGAGCTGAGGGCGGAGGAGTCCAGCACGGGACGCATGGCCTGCTGGGCCTTCCTCCTGAGGAGAGAGAAGGAGACGGTCGGGTTTCTCGAAAATTGTCAACCTGACTGCTCGAGTTGCTACCCAGGCACGACCATTAAAAGGTTGTATCAGCGATAGCAGGGATACATCACTTCTGTTGATGTTCAAACAAAACAGAGAGCTAGCTCGCTACTCCCTCCCCCTCCCTCCTGTGCAATTAAAACTCTCCTAAACGTGCATCTCGTCGGTTATTGGTTGGAACATTTTATATTGCCTTTGAGTGGTTGCCAACTCTTGTTGGAAGCAATTTTGTGTAGTTCTCGGATCCTAGGCTGCCTACAGAGACACGTTTTTTTGATGGCCTGCTTATGGGGCAGGCAGCTAGCGGATCGTTAGGACAGATTAGATGAATGTGATCATTTATGTTTGGGCCTTTTTTGGGCCTGAAATCGCTGATACAACATTTAAGGTGATGAAACATGGTGCAACTTTTTGAGATATGTTGCAGGGTAACCACATAACCGGTTCCATGTTTTCTGATTGGATGAGAAAAACACACGTTTTCCCAATATTGGTTGGAATGTGCCAGAACAACAATACCGGGAACACTGCCAAAAAAAGTTTCCTTGAGGTTTATCAGCTTCACTCTGTAAATGATTATGTATGTATGATTATGCACACTGTTCACAGTTGATGTTCAGAGAAATCTTTATAAAACTTGTGTACTTGTGAAGATACTCAAACTTGACCTTGCAGTGACTTTTTTTTTTTTTTTAAACATATTCATGCTGACACATTGTGTGTGTGTGTGTGTGTGTGTGTGTGTGTGTGTGTGTGTGTGTGTGTGTGTAGTGTGTGTGTGTGTGTGTGTGTGTGTAGTGTGTAGTGTGTGTGTGTAGTGTGTAGTGTGTAGTGTGTGTGTGTAGTGTGTGTGTGTGTGTGTGTGTGTGTGTGTGTGTGTGTGTTTACAGCAAGTGAGTGCTGCTATTTTGCCACCGCCTCAGAAACAGAGGTGACTTAAGACCCTTCAATAAGCTCACTAATTGAGCTGTATTAATCTACAAAGCCTGCTGGATCATCTCTGTCAGGGTGTCTGTGTGTGTATGTGTGTGTGTGTGTATGCGTACATATGCTTGTATGCACCCTTTGAGCAGGAGTTACCAGCTCTGTTCAAAACAGGGCCGTCTATGTGGTGATGCTTGGCGTGCTAAGAACATTAAGTGATTTCATTAAGAGATTAACTCTAGTGCAATACGGTTCTCTCCACAGGCTCACTGATGCCCCCTGGTGTACACAGAGTGCATCACAACCGCATTCACACTACAACGGAATAAAAATGAGAACAAAAATGTGCAAATACAATCTCTCTCACACTTACACACACACACACACACACACACACACACACACACACACACACACACACACACACACACACACACACACACACACACACACACGTCAAACAGGGAAAGTCCTCAGGGATTAACCCTTAGAACCCTAAGGTGTTTTTAGGGCATTTTCACTACCTTTATTCATAAGGATTTATTCTGGTCATTGTAAGTGCCACACACACATATTATATATTGTTTTTTTCTGAATCTGGCAATATAATTGCCATAGTGGAGGGATTCTCTGGGGCTGAGCAATTTACAGACATATGTGGTGTGCGCCTTACAGAAATAAATGAAATTTTTTTATTTAGTGATTAAAAATGACCTTTCTGCGCTCCATATCTGTGACACGAACTGATCTGACCTGACTTGACCCGAGTTTACGTGTTAGCCTGTGTGTGCCTATGGTGTCTGCACTCATGATTCTCTACAACTTTTTACTGCATTGCCATGAACAAAGTAAAGGCAAAAAAGGTGTTTCTTTGTTGAACAAATTGGGATGCAATGTGAGCCTTGAATTGGATGCCATGCAGGAATTTGCTAGGATCTCAACCGGATTATGAACATTCTTTGCCATAGAGAAACACACAATAGTGTTGGATTATAAACATGCTTTGCCACAAAAACAGACCAAAACGTGAGGTAAGTCAAGCTATATGAAGTTATTATTTAGCTGTCACTTCGTCTGTTTTATAACCCAGAAGGATGTACGTGGTATCAAATGATAGCTCTGTGTCTCCTCTTTCATCTGACATGCGTGGCATATCTATCCGATCACAGGTCCACGAGTAATTCAAACGAGAGTAATGGGTGTGCAGTTGGTTTTTGTACATGACGTTATTATTTTGCAGTCACTTCGTCTATTTTCATAAGCTAGAAAGATCGACATACTTGGGACCAATAGATAGCCCTGTGTCTTCTTTCATCTGATATACTTGCCATATCTATGCGTTCACGGGTTTGTGAGTAATTCAAACGAGAGTAATGGGTGTGCAGGTGAACGCAGAGAAGTATAGACTATATTTATATGATTCAATTTCATGATATCTCGTCGGAAAGCCCGACTTCTGCTGTCATGCAATAAAGGTTTCATCTCGCTGCGATGAACAGCCACAGAGCAATGCAACAGAGAAGAAAGGGTGTGTTTTGTGTCGCACTTTGCGTCAATCGGGTTCTAAGGGTTAAACATCATAGAGCATAGTATGTGCCAATAATTTATATCCTCCCACACCCACGTCTGTTCCGTGGTTCTGAGAAGTGCTTGTTGACGCACGCTGATGATGAAACAGACACCATTCCCTTAGGAGTGTTGCCCTCACACGCTTCTGATGCTGCCTGTGTTTCTACATCACTTCTTGCTGTAGCCTACATGCAAACCTCCTGGATGGTTCATTGCGTATCAAGATACTCATAAATTGAGTCCTAAAGCCCTGGCAGTACCCGGATAGTTCGTAAAACAGACATTTTTCTATGTGTTTAGGCTTTTTGTCCACATGTAAACAGTGCTTTTACTCTCTTATCATGGATATTTTTAAAAAGGCCTTCTAAAGTGATTTGTTTTTAATAGTGGTTGTTTTTAACAGGGGTAACCATGATAATGGGAGACACCATCACAACATCAGCTGTAGTTTGTGTATGGAGGTATACAGGTGTTTGTGTGGCTATATAGCGTGTGTGTGTGTGTGTGTGTGTGTTCATGGGCCTCTGAATGTGAGTGTGCGTGAGGTGGAGAGAACAGAGTCAGATTGACGGTGTGTGTGTGTGTGTGTGTGTGTATGGGTGATCATGTGGCAGGGCAGAGCTTTTGTGTGCATTTTGCATTCCCTGCCAGCGACTGTGTTTGTGTGAATCCCAGCGGAGTTTAGAGTGGCCTGGATCAGTGAGCTGGCAGTGGCCGCAAACACGCGCCCTCACACTTAACACAAAACACACACACTCACACACACAGCTTTCTAAACCTCGGGACGGGTTATTCTGTAATTGTGTGAACTGAGCCGTGTGAGAGTGGCTCGGGGAATTTCATTTCAGTGATTTACTGCCAAGAAAGAACAACAAGTTTTGATCCAACTGTTACCTCAAAAGCCTTGACTGACACAACACACACACACACACAGTTAGTGGAGTTGACTCCACTACACAAATGTATTTTTCGACACCAATAGTTGGCTTATGACAATAAGGTATAAGGTATAATTCACAATAAGGTATAATTTAAGGTATAATTTATACCTTATTGTCATAAGCCAACTATTGAAGTGAATGTTTATACCGTATAAACACACACACTCTACAGCCTAGAGAAATTCACAGTTTATATCTCTTACTTGAGCTAATTCTACAGTTCACTAACTCTGCTTTGCATGCACAGTCAGTCTCTCACTCTTAGAAACACATACACACGCACGCACGCACACACACACACGCACGCACACACAGACGCGGCGGTGCTGCCGTACTTGAGTTCGTTCTCCAGGGCGCTGACGCGTGCCTGCA